>NW_021167429.1:0-36874 GCF_003724135.2 Verticillium nonalfalfae | reverse complement strand
CGGACCCAATGGTCAGCTCAGGTCGATACCCAATGGTCAGGTGAGCTTATACCTCCTGCAGAATACCTAGTCACGCCTCGCCATGTCGCGCGGGCCAAGGAACGCTAAAGTCACATGAATAGCGGGGCAGATGATCTGATAAGATGAATCTGATAAAATTTGCACCGGCCCAAGCTCGAACCCCGCTTCTACCCAGCCGACCATAGGCCGATCCCAGAGGAGATTCCGAGGCATGCTGATCCTGGCCTGCACACCCAAAGACTTTTTCCAGCCTGATGATTGCTTGGACTAACAGCGCTCGCTTCGCGGTGTCATCCACTCACCCTCGGCTCGTTGTCCCGTATTCTGACTCGATCCGCACGAGGAAGCAGAATCTGCCTCAGGGGGCAACAAGCATGCCAAGCCTGGTCTCGTCCATGTTGGAATTCTCCGCTCAAGCATCAACGGGTTGGATCTGAGAGCCAGTGACACCAAAAGACAACGAGCCATGGGATGAGTATCGGGCAAGCTACGACGCCTTCTCACATCATGGGGCGCTACGTGAGGCACAGGTTGGTTGGCACGAAGAGGTTGCCTACTTCATTTCCACCGTCTGCCCAATACGGATTTCTGAGCCGATTCTCGAACACAGCGTCCCCACCCAACCCGATGGGTGTGCTGATTCTCCTTGGCCGGCCAGAAACTCTTTGGCGGTTTAGTGGGCTAACCAAGGATGGTAGCTGGCGAACTGCCTTCAAACCCTGGACCTGCAAGTGACCGTCCCTTCCGCACTAGCAAGATCCTCGCCCAGGGTCCTTCGCCCGTCCGAGCCGATAGCGGCTCGGCCTTGGCCCTTGGGCGCGTCTTCATATATCATCCCTGTGGCGCCCCTGGCAGATGCCCGTGTTGCTAGTGTCCGATCTCTGTCCATTTGTCAAGCCCCTCACTCGTTACAGCGGATAACACGGTACAACACCACAGAGCGCCGACCTTTTTGATCTCGACGGCATCACCTCGCTGTTCTGCTTGGCAGCAAATCCCAGCGACCATGGACGTGTCGACTCCCAAAGGTCCTGCGGCCGAACCTCAAGCGGCAGCCGAGGCGGCTCACAATTATAAGCACAACTCCGATGATCTCAAGGTCAGCCCCCTCACCATCGAAGAGGGGTTCTCCGAGGGCGTCCAAGCCGGTGTTCGAAAAGTCGAGGCAACGGCCATGGTCTGGAGTAACTGGCATCTCGCCCTGGCATATGTAACGTGAGTGGTAAACAGGCGCACGGGCGGCGCAGTCTCACGCGGACTACAATCTAACACTCGAAAGCATTTGGTTCATCTACGTTATTCTCTCGCTTCAAGAGGTCGTTGTTCGGGCCTTGACGCCGTTTGTCACAAGCAGTTTCTCGATGCACTCGTTGACAGCGACAACATCCGTCATGGCGAGCATCATCGGCGGTCTTTCCAAACTTCCTCTGGCAAAGATTCTCGACACATGGGGTCGTCCCCACGGTCTCGCATTGATGCTACTCGTCTGGGTGCTCGGTTTTGTCATGATGGCTGCTTGTAAGAACGTGGAGACGTACGCTGCTGCACAAGTATTCGCTGTCGTCGGGTAAGTTGCCTTGTCCCCCTACCAGCCAGCGCCAATGGACTGATGATTTCTAGTGCGCAGGGTGTCAGCTACTGTCTGACAGTCTTCATCGCCGACACGTCGACTCTCAAGAATCGCTCACTCATGCTGGCATTTGCCTCCTCGCCTTATATCTTCACTACATGGGCCGCCGGCCCTATTGCCGACAGCGTTCTTGCTGGCCCTGGCTGGGAGTGGGGTTTTGGAGTCTGGGCCATCACGACACCAGTCGTCGTCTTGCCACTGATATTCCTTTTCTTCTGGAATCAGAACAAAGCCAAGAAGATGGGCCTGCTTCCTGAGCAAAGCACTATCAAGAACCTGACGCTCAAGTCTGTCGGACGTTATCTGATTGATATTGATGCCGTTGGCCTTCTGCTTCTTGCTGCTGGCATGGCACTCTTCCTGCTGCCCTTCAACATCTACTCGTACCAGTCCGAAGGCTGGAAGAGCCCGATGATCATCAGCATGATTGTCGTCGGCGCCGTGCTCATCGTTGTTTTTGTCTGCTACGAAAAGTTTTTCGCTCCTGTCACGTTCATTCCCTTCGAGCTGATTGCCGACCGGACCGTGCTCTGCGGTGGGCTCATGTTCACGTTTGTCTTTTTCAATTCTGGCATTTGGGGCGCCTACTTCTCTTCGATGCTCCTAGTCGTCTGGAACCAGGGTGTCGAGAAGACGACGTACATCATCAACATCTACCGCACAGGCTCTTGCTTCTTCGGCATCGTCGTCGGTCTGCTTATCCGCTACACTGGACGCTTCAAGCCTTTCGCGCTGTACTTCCTCATTCCGCTCATGATGCTCGGCGTTGGTCTTATGATCGAGTTCCGACAGCCTGATCAGAACATTGGCTATGTTATCATGACTCAGATCCTCATCGCCTTCGCAGGTGGTCCCATTGTCCTCTGTGGCGAGATGGCCATGATGGCACCGTCAGACCATCAGCACATTGCTGTCATCATCGCCATTCTTGACCTCTTCGGCAGCGTTGGTATGGCCATCGGCTCCACCGTCGCCGCCGCCATCTGGACAGGCACTTTCAAGAACAACCTTATCAAGCATATGCCCGAGGGATTCAACAACATCGAGAACATCTACAACAACATGTATGCGCAACTTGCGTACCGGTACGGTACCCCTGAGCGTCACGGTATTGCACTCGCATACGGCGATTCGCAGCGAATCATGCTCATCACTAGTGTCACTGTGCTTGTCGGTGCCCTTGTCTCGACCGCTTTCTGGAGGAACATCAACCTCAAGACCATCAAGCAGGTCCGCGGCAACGTGATCTGAGAGCACGCAGCTTTTCATCTAGTACATAGATTAATACGCGGTCATTCGTGGCCTACCTTGTCCCAGATCCTAGTTTCATGTGGCATTTGTCTTACAAAGTGACTAGAGCATAAACTTCGGACGACTTGATGTGCCAGAAATCTGTCGTACACAATAAAAAAAATACTGAATATGTAGCGTTCACCACGAGCCTACCCCGCTGGCACTGCCGGCTACCCTCATCTGACCCTTCGCCTCCCTGGACGCGTCCTCCATCTCCACAAACTTCAGCGGCCGATACTCCGGTTTCCACATCTGATCCCTAATCCACTCATCAAGGTCAGTGTCATTTTTGGGGATGTCCTTCTCGATAGCCACATTCTCAGCAACAGCAGCCTTGATCACATTCCTCGCAACCTGCACGCTGACGTCGCGTACAATATCAACACCCGGCAACAGCGGGGCCCTTTGATCCTTGAGGGCTGGGCCCAGTCCCGCGACTGCCTCGACAGCCGCCACGAGCATTTTGTCTGTGATGAGGCTGGCGCGGGAAAGCACAGATCCAAGACCTATGCCCGGGAAGACGACCGAGTTGTTACATTCGGCGATTTCAATCTCCACCTCCGAACCGTTCTCGCCCCAGGGCCCCTTGACGGGTTTAAAAGGCGAGCCTGTAGCAACGAGCGCCTTTCCGCCGGTCCACTTGAGTAGATCTTCGGGGGCCGCCTCGTGAAGCCGTGTCGGGTTCGAAAGTGGCAGGATGATAGGTCTTTCGGCGCCCTTGGCCATGGTTCTTACAATTTCCTCGGTGAACGATTTGGGCACAGTCGACGTACCAATCAAAACGTTCGGTTGTACAGTTTTGATAACGGAGAGAAGCGATGTGTCCTTGCCTTTCCACTCTGCCGCGTCCTTACAGAAGCCTTGTTGAGCGGGCGATACGTCGAGGGCGCTTGTAAGCAGGCCTGGCTTATCAACGAGCCAGATCTGTTCAGCCGCCTTGTCCTTGCTGATGTTGCCCTTGGCCGCGATAGCATCTCGAACCTGATCAGCTATGCCGACTCCTGCTGATCCGGCTCCGAAGATAACGAGACGCAAGTCGGTGAGTTCTTGCTTGCTCACGTGGAGGCCAGCCAGGATAGCGGCCAGTGTGACACAACCCGTGCCTTGTACATCGTCGTTGAAGCAGGGGATATGAGGACGGTACTGGTCAAGGATACGGCGGGCGTTGGCAAGGCCAAAGTCTTCGAAATGGATGTATGCGCGTGGATACAGGCGACGGGCGGCTTTCACAAACGTGTCGACAAAGCGGTCGTACTCGGCCCCGCGCACACGCTTCTGTCGCAATCCCAGGTACAGTTCATTGTTGAGGTGATCTTCATTGTCCGTACCGCAGTCGAGAACCACAGGCAAGGTACGGTTCGGGTGTATGCCGGCACAGACAGTAGTGAGAACGAGTTTCGCCACCGAGATCAGAATGCCACCTACGCCTTGATCCCCGATGCCGAGAATTTCCTCGCCATCTGTGTGTGTTTGTGTATGAGCTCTTGTAGAGACGTGGGCGATGGAAGAGATAGCATCTTACCAGTAACAACAATGTAATCAATGTCTTCAGGGTGCCCCCATTGCGCCAGGTCATGGTGAACTCGCTCGACGTCTTTGATGTTGAGGAAACAGCCCTCGGGTCTCCTAAAGAGCTCGGAATAATTCTGTATGGCATCGCCCTCGGTGGGTGTGTACACTACAGAGAACACATCTGCTAGGTGATCCAACAGAAGCTATATACATGATCAACAATCGCTGGGTAAGCTTCTCAAGCGTGCTACAGACCGACCTTGTAGTACAGGACCTCATTTTGCTCCTTGAGCGAGGTTAGAAATGTGTTGCGGGCGAGGTCATCGCTACGAGACGAGTACTGGCGCCAGGCTCGCTTGACCTGCTGGTCCAGGCTATGGACGTTGTCTGGGAGGAGGCCGGTAAGGTTGAACTGGCGGCGCTCATCCGGGGGAAAGGCGGTTCCTTTGTTGAGATAAGGTGTATTCAGAAGCGCCGTGCCCGTGATGGCACACTTGATGGCACCACTGGTACTCAGCGGCAGATGGGCGAACCTGGATGTCTCGTCTGCTGCCATGCTCGCGAAAGTGATGTGTCAGTAAAGAATCTCGAGTCCGTTGGCAAGTTTTAGGCACACGGTTCGTGGTCAAGATATCGAAAAACTTGGCAGACAACTGGATATGCAGTGGTGTGAAGGAAAGTTATCGAGAGGAGCCTGAGCAAGTGACCTGTCATGTGATGCGAGCTGACAGGTGGGAAACGCAAAAGGTCACTTGGAGCTGTCGCTGACGTCTTCAGTCGCTCAGCGATTGCACGCAGCAAGGCATCCACAGCTGCGAACTAATGCAGGCTCCGCTTCGCTCTACAAAGCTTGATCGATCTCGGAGCTGTGTATGCCCACTGCTGGTAAACGCGCAGCCTGTCCCAAAAACCTTGGAACAGCGACTCTTCAGGGTTTTCAGAGAGACGACCAATCGCTGCATATGGGAAGTTGTCACAGGCTTGATCGTGCAGAGGGGGGAACATGGTGGCATGTTGGAGCGCTTGGAGCCTCGCCCAGGTGGAGGGCCTCGTAGACGCAAGGTCGTGAGACAATCCGGGCGCGGACTATGATGGTTCAGGATTTGCTATTGCAGTAATAGGTCCTAGGGGCCTATGAGCGATCGCAACCACCCTCGATGCGCATCGCAAAACGCGACAGCAGTAGAGGGCCTCCGCGAAGCGAAGACTCGTATGTTTTGCCCGAAGGCCGAGTTGATTGCTATCTCATGCTGCGATGGACGGCGGATAAGGCGTCACGAGGTGCACAAATTTGTTGCTCCAATGGTACAGCAGCAGGTCACTTGAGCGCGCTGCCTCCATTCATGTCAAAATCGTGGACGGCTTTGGGGCCAAAAAAGGAATGATGAGAGAGAAATGTAGAAAGCAGAGAGCCTTGCAGTATCGTAGTAAAATTTTCTACAGTGATCCAGACCCCGCTGAGGCTGACATAAGCCCTGTGGGTGGCCCCGAGCAAAACAATGAAACGGCCCGTGCCTACCCGTTGTAGAAGACGCTTTTCCCTTGACCTTGAAAGTCGAGAAATGAATCACACGACATCCTGCCAGCCGACATGGAAGCCTTGCTATTGTATTGTCAGTCAACTCTGAATTTGACTGAAACTGTTGACTCGCAGATTTGGTCGTGTGAAAGAAATTGTGCCAAAGCTGGCCCTAAGCTAGTATTGAAGGCTGCCCGATGACACAAGGTGCTTGCTTCCCAGTCCGCGCCGTGATGCTGTGGAAACCAATATCGATGAGGTACATGGCTAGTTGAGGCATCAGCAATATAGGCACAGCACATCACCGGATGCTACCTGGCGCGTGAGTCTTGTCGTTGACATTCATTCTCGTAGTCCCAGATCCACAAATAAACAATGATAAATCATGGTACGGGCCCAACGCCATCAAGGCGCGTCAACGCGACTCAAATCAGACCAGCCCTCGCTGCCTCACCCGCGCCATCCTCGACAAGCTCACCAACACCCCTCTTGCCCTTACCAATGCTACCTTCGCTAACGCCCATCCTTCGGGCGACATATCGCTGTGCAATGATGCCGACGGCGAGACTCAGCTGCTCCTCAATCCACTCAGCAGCCCATTCCCTGGGATCGACACCACCACTCTCGACAATCTCCCTAATCTCGTCGGGGACCAACGAGCGCAGGTGCTGGTCTTCGCCATCTTCGCCGCTACCAGGGGTCAGAGGGTTCGCGGCGTCAAGCCACTTGACCCATTTCGCCGGTATGGTCTGACTGACGGTTGAGTACTCTATCTCGTGAACAGGGTCAAGCACAAAAACGGCGAAGCAAACAAAACTGTCCGTCTCCTTGGGATCAGCAACGGCAGGCGAATCCTGACCATTTTCAATGGCAGCTGCGCGTGCGAATAATGCAGCGTCCGAATCGACGCTTATGGCTTGGATCGCCAGGAAAAGATCCGAACTGCGCACAGGGTTGGTCTCGCTGACAGATTCGGTGGCTCGCACTTTGGCCTCTGCAATGCCGCCATGCGCGGCGAAGTACTCGCCAGCATAGCCCTCGGCGCCGGCGCGGCAAAGTTTGGTGCCCTCCACCAGGCCCTTGATCAGCCCGAGATCGCGAGCTAGCTCGGACTGCTTCCACCAAGGGCCGTCACGCCAGCCGGAAGCTACATCATTCGACCTCCGGCTGGTATTTTCCTGGCCCTTCTGGATGACCATCAGGTCGCCGCCCTCGACCTGAGCCATGACGCGGGAAAAGACTTCATACACGAGGGGATCGAGCGAAGGGTAGCCGACCATATCATGCGTAATGTGGATCATCAATCGTTCGTGCTGGCTGATTGGGGGAGCAAGAGTGTGTAGGAGGTCGGTGAAGGTGGGAAGGGCCTGCTGGCGTAGGTTGTCTCCTGGGAACGCGGTTAGAAACGCTTGCGAGAAGCCGCAATATGATCACTCACCCAGGGCCCGGAGCCCGCCAACATTGCCGCGCACCTGTTCCGCCCACTTCTTGGCCTCTTCGTTGTCCCTGATTTCCTTTACGGCGGCCTCTGCCTGCTTCATGGCAGCAGTTGCCGTGGAGAAGACACTTCCCCACCAGCCTCCGCCAGAAGGAGCTTCAGCGGGGGCTGCAACAGATTGTTCGATAACAGCCCTCTTCTCCGACTCTTGCACATCGGAGCTTGTGGCGCTCGGGGTGAAGCTGGCTCGCAAGGATCTGGCGCTGTCGTTGGATTTGCGGGGAGCTGTGGCAGACTTATCGTCGGCGACAGTCGGTGTCGCAGTCCGTCGAGCAGGAGATCCCTTGGTAGCAGGCTCCCGAACACGCGGTGTGTGTGGGCGGGAGGGCTGCTCGAGGTCCTTCTCAAGCTCGGCAAAGATGTCCTGGTCTTCCATGGCCTTGGAGGCGGCTGTCGTAGGTTTGGACTTCTTTTCGAGTGACTTCTTCGGGGCATCGTCAACAATGCCCTCGAATAGGTCATCAATGTCGTCGCCGGCGGCTGCGGTCTTGCCCTTCTTGGAAGTCATTGTAACGATTCTGGTGATGGTGTTTGCTACCGGGGGATTGGAGTTGGGAACGCCAGGGAGGCTCTAGGGATGGACAAGACGAGTCTGGAGAAGGTTGTGTTGCGATTTCGAAATCGGAAGGCTTGATGCTTTTGTCAAATCGGTTCAGAGAGCACCAGCGAGGCTGCAAAATAGACAAAATCACAGTGCTCCCTGTTCGTTGGTTTCGGTAACGTGATAACATGAAGCTCAGAGCATCCGTCACCAGGACATGCAAGCTGTCAGTGGGGGGGACGGGCTAGGCCAGGTGAGGTCTAGTACTCGAACGGCTTAGCCTTCTCGATTGTTCATTGGACTGATCGCCAGTCCAAGGGGAATGAGTGGGTTCTGAGTGAAGGGTAGCAGGGGAGGTACGTACCTGGCACCAGTCGTGCAGCCGTGGCCCATTCGGGAATCAAATTACAGTCCCAAGCAAAACGACTGACGAGACGAGGGTCCTCGACAGAAGACCGTCTACCCTACTGAAGGCTTTGATATTCATCCGGCAGAGAGCCGACTCTTTTCTCAAATCTTGGAGAACGCAGCCTCTGAATACTCGGGGGGATTCCTTGGCCTCCCCGAATCGAGAAAAAGAAGCACAACCCCTGCCTCCCTTTCACAGCTCACGGCTCTCTCACCTCCAAGCCGCCCCATCCAACTTGATTTTTGTCTGTCCTCAGAAGACAGCCTCCATCCCACACATTCACAGCGACAGCTCTTTCTCTCCCCTTCGCAACAGTCACCTCAATCATCATACCTCTCGGGTCTCTTTAGGTTGTTTCACATTTCCTTCCTTCAGTGAAGAGATTGTCACGACATCGATCCACCGCATGTCGCTACTCTTTATCTTAGACTAAGCCTGAGTCTGCCACTACCACCCTCTCAGATTTACACCAATTTTTTGTACCACGCATCATCAGCAACATCGCCAATTACCATGGATCGCCCTCGTGCTGGCCGCTTGGGTCGGCGAAAAACACAGCCATCGCTGACGACCAGCTTTGACATGGCAGAAAAAGCCGACCCTGAGGACTACGCTCAGAACCCTCAGAGCGCCCAGTCGACATCGCCAGTTGCCACCTTCTCCCACCAGACACCACAAACCGCCCCTGCCGGGCGACGCGGCGCTCGGCAATTGTCTACGCCTTTTGCTTCATCCTCTGCTCAGACTGCCTCCTCGCCATTTTCTGGCGGCGCTGCATCTCGAAGGAAGCGTATTCGCACGTTTGGCTTTGATGGCAATCCCGACGATGATGACGAGACCAACAAGAAGGGTTCTCACAATCTTCGTAAGCGAGCCAAGATCGACTACTCAGCACATGATTTTGAGGACGAGCTTCCCGAGATTGCCCTCCCTGCCCCGCGTACCGCTACTCGTCGACGAAGGGCCGAGAGCGAGGTGGTCGGTGACGGCTTCACGCCGCCCAGCACACAGCGCCGGCGCGCCAACTCGCGGGAGTTTTCTCATACAGATGACACTCCCGCCGGTCGCCGCAAAACCCCGGCCAAACGCCTTGCAGACCCGCAGCCCTACTTTCCTCCCTCAGACGATGTTGTCAAGGACACGATTGAGGTTGTCGGCGATTCCAGCGATCTGCACACGTCTGACGAGGTGTCCGACCATGAGTCCAAGGTTGAGTCTCCAGCAGCCGAGAGAAAATTCAAGCGACAATCTGCAACACCAGGCGGAGGACACGCACGCCCGACGTCGTCTTTCGAGCGATACGATCGGTTCGGCAACAGCAGTCAGCCAGACCATGATGCGCAGGCCAATTCTCGTGACAACGGCCAGGCTAGCCTGGAAATCGCACATCCACAACCCATACACATCAACCATGTCTCAATTATCACGGCTCCCCAGCTCTCTCAAGATTCAGACACACAGGCTGAGCGGCATTCCGACATGAAGATTGAGAGACTATCTAGCCGAGCCGCTCACTTCACCTCCTCGCCACGTGCCTCGTCAGCCGAACAATCCGCCGCTGGCCATGGGGTTCCTGCAGTTGTGCCTACAAGCATGAGGGCGCAGCCCAATACACAGATGGCCGCTGCACCTACAGCTCCTTCTACAGGCTTCTCATCGCTAGACCGGAATGGACGCGGCGATGACGGAAACGCGGCGCAACTGACAGTCAACGAACGAGCCCACGTCCAGATAATGTCTGAAAGCGATACTGCCGGCAAGGTCGATAGTACAGAGAGCCAGCTTGCACCGAACTCTTCTTCTGGACATGAGCCGCCCAACACACAGTACGGCGATGCCGTTGCAAACAACTCACAGGCTGGCCTGGTGGGTTCGAAGACGCACACCACGATTACGCAGAAGCACTACTTCACGAACGGGGCAACACAGCCGTCCCAGGAACCCCTAGGGAAAAGCATTGAAAGCCATGTCCATGGGCCTAGTAACATGGATGTAGACGAGGACGATGCCGAGATCCAGGTGAAGACTTATGCCTGGTCGCATTTGACGCCATATGTCGAAGGCGAAGTCGTCCTGCATCCTGAGCCGACAATGCAGGTGGCGACAGCTGGAGGGGAAGGTGATGTTGATGAAGACGGCGATGCACCCGATGGCGATGGTGAAGGAAACGATGATGAGCAGGAAGCTGCGGACAAGATTGATGCCGCCGCCGCCAACGACGACGCCGACCAGTATGAGGACGAGGCCGATCGGGACGACGGCGACAAGAGTGCATCGCAAACTGTTCAGCATGAAGAAGACAACAGTCTTCAAGCTGAGGGCCTGGCAGACGTCGACTCTGGTGCTGCCACGCCTCTGCCTCAAACTCCACGAGCGGGTTCTCCTGTATCCGCGTCTGCGCAGCAGACAGGTGCCAACACTCCGTCGGCCGGCGAAGACAAGAGCAAGGCTGCCGTGGTATCAGCTGGGATTCAACGCATGAGGAAACAGTTTCGATTTCCCAAGCTGAGTGACCCAGCCCATTACAGGGAATATCTCAAAGACCACAGCAACATGTCGACGGAAGAGCTGTGGGCCTTCCTTGCACACGTCAACACGACGCTTCTGGTCTGGCAGGAAGAATGGCAAAAGTGCGGTCGGCAGGTCGATGACGCGGAGAACGCAAAGAGACGTGAGATTCAGGACGCCGAGTATGAGAAGAAAACGGCCAACCTTTCTCAATTCGCCAAGGTTGACTCATATGTTGAGAAAGACTTCGATACTCGTGGCTATCGCGCTCCAATCAAGGAGAAAGAGCAGGGCACCTTCCACCAGCGGTGGCAGGACAGGGTTGAGGCCATGGCTTATGGCTATGAGTATGATCCTCATCCGTCCAAGATTGGCCAGCAAGACCCCATTGCCCAGCGTGATGGTATCATGGCAGGCAGACAGCTGCGAAGCCAGCCTCAACAGACTGCCAAAGCCGCAGAAGGTGACGCAGATGGCCTTGTGGTCACAGGCAAGAGGTCAAGAAATCCGCCCAAACTGTACGAAGGAATGTTACAAGATGATGTTCGTTCCGCGACGCCGGCGACCCAAGTTGCCGCCGCCGCTACCATCGCCAAGCCTATCCTTAAAAGGCGCGGCAGACCGCCTCTCAATCCGCACCCCGAGGATGTCTACCACCCGAATGAGGATGAAGACTCGGCGCCAAAGAACAAGCCAGGGCCCAAGAAACGGGGACCAAAGGGGAAGAGGGCTTCAGCTGTGGATACAGAAGCCGACACGCCCACCTCAGACTTGGCTCATGTGCCTCCAAAGCGAAAACGCGGGCGGCAACCAAAGATTATCGTCGCAGAACCTGGGTCTGACGTAGCAGATCCTGAAGACACGGAACCCGAGGAGCTAGACGAACCACTACCTAAGAGAGCCCGCACCACAAGAAAACGCGGCAAGAATGCACGCACGACCAGCTCCAGGCCGATCAGCAGCGAAACAGTTGTTGACAGCTCAGACGAGTCACGACCCACAACATCTTCGTCCAACGCCACCATATCAGATGACGGATCGACGTACAGCTTTCGCCAGAACAAGCGACAGCGTACTTCAAGAAGCGAAGCACAAGATGATGAAGAGATCGTTGAAGCTATTCAGCCTCCGAAAAAGAAAACACGCATCAACTTCAAAGCGTCCACTCGCCCCCAAGCAGTGCACAAGGCCATACGATCAGAAGCCATTCTCAGCGATATGGCTGCAGCATCTCAAGCTGCCAGCGCCACCCTAGGCGAACCGTCCCATTTGATGACTTTCAAGCATATGGGTGACGACAAATGGAGCGTAAACCGTAGTTCACGGCCAAGTCGTGATTCCTCAACAGCAGCGCCGTCCGCACACGTCGCCCCTACTTCCGCTGCCCCATCGGCGCCACATTCTGCAGCATCATCCGCTGCCCCGAGCCAGGCTGGCGATGACCAAGACTACCGCTTGATGACCAAGTCGCAGAAGATGTCTGCTTCAATGAAGAGTAAGCAGCACATCTGCCAAGCCAAACCTTATAGCACGACTAGCTAACTATTGCACAGAACGCTGGCTCAATGGCAGTATGCAGAATGCTGTCAATAAAAGGAAGGCTACTTTGGCTGCGAAAAAGGCGGCCAATGCGCAGGCAGCAATGGTGGCAGCTACGCCTGCTCCTCCGCAGCCCAATGGGCATAGCCAATTTACAAACGGAGCCCAATTCCAGCAGTAAGGGTATACCAAAGATCGACACTGGTCTCGAACGGGACTTTAGATGGCGCGATCTGACCATGGCCATGACAAAAATTAAAGACAAACTGAAGCCGCGGATCATTTGGTTCAGGATTGGCAACTCTAGGCGCCATTCTACATGAGTTGGCCCGAGAGTCGATTGTTGCAGTCCCGCACGGGGCCGCGTACAGTGGCACACAACGGGGAGGGGGCTTTGGAGAGCGCATCTTTGATACTATTTTGCCTGCTTACTGTGGACCAAGCCCGGGTAGTAATCCAGATGGCCAAGGGAATAGCTCCGATACTTGAGCAAGTTTTGTACGATTTGGAGGATGGGAGTATGGAGAAGGGGGTAGGTGTAAAGCGTCAATAGGCGTCGTCAAATACAGTGGCTGTGAGTAGGAGCTTCGGATATCGCTGAGGTCGCTACCCGACACACTATACAATGATCCTTTGAATTTCACAGCCGGTAACCTGTAATGGTGGAAATCGGTTTTGTAAAACCCAAGTCACCTGTTGTGTACATCACGCAAGGTTGGCAGGTAGCATCGTGTGACTTTGCTCAAATCATCGGATTTCATCTGCCTTGATGCGAATGCCTGGTATGAAGTCTCCCTTTACACGCCGCAGCCCAAAATGCAGAGCCTTCCAATCCAGCGAGGAAAAAAGAACCGTCCCCGTGCCAGGTCATCCCCCTCGGTCCGCTCCCGCCTCGCTCTATCGTTGTCGGCGGGACCTGCTCGGTATCATCGTTCGCATCGGTGACCAAATCCGTAGCTTCGTTATTTGTCCTCCTCGAAACAGTTCCCCTTTTACATCACGACACCGGAGTTGCTGGCAATACGCTGGGGTCATACTTGTTAGTGGATTCTTGTCGACGTGAAGGAGGTTGCTACTCACAGGCCACAGCTCGGCGGCCTCCTTGCCGACGGGGCCGGTGATGGCAGAGCCCTTCATCTCACCCTTGGGGTTAACGATCTTACAGGTGTTAGCATTGTCTGTAGCCGTGTATTCGTGGAGAGGGGAAAACTCACAACACCGGCGTTGTCCTCGAAGTACAGGAAGACACCATCAAAACGCTTCCAGGGCTTGGACTGGCGAACGATGACGGCGGGGTGGACCTTCTTCCTCAGCTCGGGCTTTCCCTTCTTGACGGTGGCCATGACCATGTCGCCAACACCACCAGCGGGCAGCCTGTTGAGGCGGGCACCGATACCCTTGACGGAGATGATGTAGAGGTTACGGGCGCCAGAGTTGTCCGCGCAGTTCATGACCGCGCCGACAGGGAGACCCAGGGTCATCTTGAGCTTGCCACCGGGGGCACCGCGCCTGAAGCGCAAAAGTTAGCATGTGTGATTCTGCACCGTACGTCTGTCAAGACCATGCGATCGATCGTCCGGTCGGAAACTGCTACATTATTGTCGAGCTCGTCGTCAGGCCCAATGGCTTTCTGTCGATAGCCGTGTGGTAGGGCATTAAGGTTGGTTCGGCAAAGGCATGGCGTCGTGATGGCTCAATCTCCCATCCCTCCTCTTGCTGAGCCTTGTTCTTCGAATCCCCCCGCCTTCGCCGTTCCCTTCTCCAGCCCACCGGTCGCAGCAGTCGCAGTTCCGAGTGATCGATCGCAGAGGTTGTTGTCGAGGAGGCAGAACTTACGAAAGCTTGGCCATTGTATCGGTTGTGAGGGTGTTTGGGTTGACAACGGGTGTTCGTGAGGGCGATTCGGCGTCGGTGAGGTCAAGAGCAGGATCCCGAAGATTTTGTTTTTGCACCCAGCTCATCTGTGGGGTGGGAAACCCTTACGAAATTCGGGCAAGCGATCAGTCACGTGAAGATAGTGGATTGGCCTATAGCGGGTCTTGACAAATGAGTCAGCTGTTCACCGATTTGACCGAGACTACCCGCCCTGTGAGCTAAGTGGGCTGTGGGCATCCTTGCAGATGCCTCTCACGGAAGCATGTCTCAGTCTCGGATGTGTTGCTGAACAGCGTGTGCCATCCAAATGCAGGCCCAGAGGGAATTCTAGAAAAAGTTGCAGCCGCGGCGCACCATCTCTCACAGATGTAGGGTATATGGTAGAAGGTAATATCTTTGCATTCGGTAGGAGGACTACCAGCGTCCTTAAAAGGCGTGGGTGGTTTTGCGTAGGGAAGGACGAGGAAACAACTGGCGCACCGCCCAGACCGACAAGAATTATGAGGGTCTCGCCCCAGAGAAAGGGAATATTAGAGAACCCCCAAAGCCATAACGACGAACAGGGCAACGAAAACAGAAAAAGCAGCTCCGCTGCGTTGCCAACTCCAGCACCCGCCCTGCTCATCTCGGGTACCGCCATTAAGCCCGCCGCTGGATTCCTCCGAGCCGTTTGATGACGCTCTGTCATCAAAATAATTAACAACACTCTTCTGCCCAGGTCGTACGCTTTGCGGATTTGAAAATAGATCACTAGGATCCCAGTCTTGTTTCACTTGACCCAATGTGTCTAGATTTGGGCCCCAATACGAGTCTTGTGGGCTCTCCAGATTAGCATCGACATACCCGGCGTAGGTACTCAGATTAGTTGCCACGCTTGACCTAATCAGCGAATTGATTCCTTCAATGAACTCGCGAGTCCTGCCGTTCAGTGTTGGAATGCCGATACCGTAGCCCTGGCAAAACATAACCTTGTCGCGGTGACGGTAAGCCGTGGCGTTCATCGGGACGTCGTTGATACGGCCACCTGTTACATCGAAAATCAAAAACCAGATAAGGGTGCCCCGATTAGCGTCGTCAATGTAGTCCATGAGGTCCTTGATGCTTTCGGAGGAGAGGAGCTGGTCCTTGGTAAATGCCAAGCTCTTCGCAGTGAAGGCGGTACTCAAATCGCTAAGCCATAGGGCCGCATCCTGGGCTTGTTGCGCGACCGAGCCAAGCCAGTCGTTGACTACTACGGACTTCTTCCCGGTGGGGATGCGGTCAGGAATGCCTGTTGCCTCAAATTCTGCCTCAGTGCCAAAAAATGTGCCAGTTATGATAGCACCCAGTTCGTGCATGACGAACTCAGACCCAAAACGACGGTCAAGGTCAGGGTCAGAAATCAGATTTTGCCACGCCTCAAATACAGGGGATAGATCACGATGACGGGAGAAGGTCAGTGAGAAGGTGTACTCGACAACGTCACCCGGCTCCTGGTTGGTGCGCATGACGAATTCCGTAATGATGCCGAAACTGGCACCAGCCCCCTTAAGGGCGAAGAAGAGGTCTGAGTTCTCGTCCTCGCTGGCGCGCTGGATTTTCCCATCGGCTGTGACGACTTCGACTTCCACAACATGGTCAAGGCAGGATCCCCACATACGCGATGAAGGCCCAAGGCCACCCTATAGTAGATTTGTTAGTGCTCTAGCGGCAGATGGAATCATTCGAAACTCCTCACAATCGTAGCGTGACCACCAAGTCCCACACCTGGGCATGTGCCATGCGAGATAGCTCGACCACCGTTATCATGGAGCTTCTCGGTGACATCGTGTAGTTTGTGGCCTGCTCCGATTGTCGCTTGCCAATCATCTGGATTCATTGAGAAGTGCTGAAAGTTCTCAAGATCGATGACAAGCGCCCCGTCTTCGCCACCCAATCCATGGTTTCTGATACAGTCAGCATCGAGGGCTTCAAAACGACAGCACCCCAGACGTATTTACGCGTAAGAATGTCCTCCAGACCTAGCCTGGACTTTCACATTATTCTCCGAGGCACACTTGACAAATGCTGCGACATCTCCAGTACTTTCGGGTCTTGTGACGGCAGCGGGCTCAAGATTGATGTCGAGGTTATAGCGATCAACCCATTTGATTTGGTACAGGATATCGCTCGGGTAGCCTACGCACCCTGACCGGCCATCGCACACGTCGTTCAGGCAGGTTGCGAAGGCACCGCTGGGCGGCTGAGCCATGGCGTGAAGACGAAAAAAAGTCTGGCTTGCCGTCCGAGAAGTGATACGAGTGAGTTGGAGGAAATTGCCAGCATACACTGTGTACGGGGGAGGTGAGGATGGAGGGGCCGCTGATGCTCGAATTCCTCCGGAGGGAGGGGGAACTCTGTCTTTACATGGCTCATCGATCGCAGCGTACGGCAAGGCAGTAAGGTAAGGAAGGTACCTTACATTAGCAGCTGATTTCTCAACGTGCTGTCAACTGGCTGGCAGGGTTGCATGAGTTGTGTGACGTTCCCCAAGCAGGTTATTGGCAGGATCATCAAGTGAGAAGCCAATCGATAGCGCCAGTCCGCTACTGTCAAACTGCCAAGGAATCACTCGCCAAGGAAGGGGCTTCGTGGCACTCGCCACACCGTTGGTAGGCGAGTGGCCGCGACGTAGAGAGATCTTGCCTCTGGGTTTCGACGCAAGGTGCTTCGACGCAAGGTGCTTCGACGCAAGGTGCTTCGACGAAAGAGATAGGCACACATTGTAGTAACATTTTCACAACTTAAGAAGAAAAGGCCATGGCGAGGGTGCCGAGAAGATGGTTGGCACGACGTCAGAGTGTTGAGGCTGGTGACAGTGTCCTGGTGGATTCGGTGAGGGTGGCTTGCACATGAGACCTGGCGCAGCTGTTGGCACGATTCATAGCCTTATGCTGGCGGGTCTAGCCTGCCTGTCGTTCGCTGTTTTATGTCGATCGCCACGCGTAGTCGCGTGTGCTGTGCAAACCAGTTCCTGGATGTTGAGAGAGGTCAGTGTAGCGAAATACCTTGTCAAGGGGGTCAGTAATATAATGTGTTTCTTTGTATGTAAGGCATTGAATTGGGTCATAACCAACATACCATCAATGAAAGTAAGAGTGACTCTTTTTCCGTCGCACATGGGCAACATGCACCGCACAGTATGTGCAAGCTTGACACTGTACGTGGCTGCCTGTCGCACATGCCCCTTGCCAGGTTGGCGATGGTAAATCTTCAGGAGCGCCGCCAATGTCGTTCATCAGTCCTGCCTCCATCTTCAACTCTCACAAGAACAGCGCCCGGTGCCGTGTATCTCTCTCTTCAACTCGTTTACTTGCAGGCTTCGACCTTCGCATTTCGCCATTGCGGTCGACATCATCCTCGGCCTGCTTTTCCACACCATTTGCTCCTGAAAGCCTGAAATCCGCCAACAGACAAATGTTACATGTTGGCTGGGACCATACAAAACAAAGTCGATCGAGATTCTAACCCACCCGAACTGTCAACCAACAGCGCTCCACCAGGCCTGGACGATTTGGCTACATTGACCTTCGGGGTTCCTATTGCCTGAATTCTTCCACATTTCCTGGACTCGGCGAAAACATCGCCATGGCACACTCTGCAGCGTGGCACCAGTTACCCTCGTCATATCCCTCGGATGTGCCGGACTTGCTGGTCGCAACTGAGTTCACGGCCGAATCCTATGTGGTACGAATCTCCGACATGGCTCACGTATGGGTTGAGGAGATGGATCGTCGGGCCATCTACAAGCGCAGCCTCGCCGAGGACACGAGCATTGATCCGACAGACAGCCCTCAGAACATGCAGGCTTTCCTGTCCCGCATTCTTTCCGCTTTTGACGCCTCTCACGCGCACCACGAGGGTAGTCGCATGAGTCTCTCGGTGACAGACAACGACTCCCTTGCATTGAATATCACGTGCGAGGTCCCTGGACTTCAGCCTCTTGTATGGCCCATGTATTTCAAAAGATGTGCTCCGTCCCACGTCGGCACCAAGCTCGTGTTGCCGCTCCTGCAAGCCGAACACGCCCGCATCAGACAAGTCAACTCCCTACTTGAGATTGTCCAACAGAAAGATGTTGTTATGACCAAACTTTTGGATAAGTTGGAGGCTACCGGCACACGTCTCGAGAACATCTTCACAGCTCTTTCGGCCAAGCAGAAAGTTTCGAGACAGACCGCCGAAGCCAAGGTGAGAGGACTCGCTCCATTCAGAAGAGCCGAATGGCTAGCTCAATTGGCGGCCGATCATGAGGCGCCTTGCGATGTAAATTCTCTCCTGGGGGTCGTCTTTGAAGCGGAAGCGACCCTGACGGTGCCCGAGATGAATTACGGCGACTCGCCTGCCCTTGACGACTGGTGGACAAAAGTGGTTGCCGGCCAGGCTATACCTATCATTGGCCCGAAGAAAGCAGCCTCACACAAAGAGCAGACTCCGCCTCTCGAGTCAGTAGAGCCAGAGGACGAAGATGACTTCCAGGTTCAGTCCACCCCGCCACATTTATCTTCGGCTAGGACACGTGCATCGGAGAAGCAACCTGCCCACCCGAAAGCTGATGATGATTCCACTGAGGATGAAGAAGAACATGGCGTTCTGCAACCATCTCGCTCCTCGCGAATGCCGGAGAACAAGAATGAATCCATTCACTTGGGTGTGTTAGGAAGCAAGAGACAGACAATACAGCCGCCTCCGCTACCACCAGGTTCAGAGACAGAGTCCGATAACTCTGATGACAACAATGCTGCTCCTTTGCCCCTAAGCTTACCACCACAAGCACCATCGTCGCCTGTGGCGCCGACTCTTTCCAAGAAGCAAGGGTTCGGTCACATTGGAAAGCCCAAGCCGCCCGTGGCGCCCAAGGCTCCCGCCTCTCAATCGACAGATGCCATCGCAGTTCCGTCCGATAGTAAGCCGGTTACTCGTAAGCTGGGTCAGATCGGAAAGAAGATCACGAACGACGCCTCTCCAAATGCTCTTACTGGATCGCGCGGGCGACCTGCAGAAAGGACGGAACACATCGAGCTGAGAGAGACTTCAGAAGACCGAGCCAACAAGAAACGAGACGAACTACAGAGGGAGTTGCAGAGGAAGGCCAACGCGGGCCCCGCTCGGAAGAAGCGCAAGTTCTAGTCGATATTACCATCGCCTGCTGGTGCTGCTTCCGACAATGACTCAAGTTTGCCCCTTTTCGTCGCACAGCAGTGCCATACCCTTCAAAATCACTCTTGGTTTATCCTTTCGCTATGTGGCAGTCCTTCCCATCGATTTAGGTCCGTTCGAGTCACCTTCTAGATGCTTCTGTCTCCCAAACCACTGTCGCATATGCGTCTCGTACCGACGCACACTCCCGATGCAGATCGCCTGATGAACCTTTCCAGCTGAGGCTCATATCCAAATGAGCTGAACGTCTAAGCCTGGGGGCTTGCATCACGGCATGCGCTTGCTGGTACATGTACATCAGGCTGAGTGGGGGGCGCGTCGACGATGCGACTTCTGCATCGAAGGTTTAACGGGCCGAAAGCAGCGGAAAGCGGGAAGCAGTTCGTGTCACAAGACATGTGCGCTGCCGCGCCTGCGACACAACGGCGCGGAGGTAATCTCTGATGCGTTGCGACCCCTTTCGCTGGTGGCAATGGAGCATGGGCTCTGTGAAGCTTGAGACGATGCCCGAAACGATGCCCAACTGCTGTTTACGTCTAGCTCCAACATCTTCGCGGTATGGTTGCACAACGTCTTTCCCATGGCGGTTACAAATAACGCAGTGGTTGTGCGGCCGGTTGTTGCTGGACAGGCTGGCGACTCTCTGGTGGTTCACGGCTGTCCTCACCTTGAGCAAATTTTCAGAGCAAAAGAGAGTAGGGGTACCAAATTTTTGCGCCTGGACAAGCTATCCACTGAATGCAGCCGGTCTTTGCAGAAACCTGACGTGGGCCGCATATCACTGGGAGAGGCCTCCACCATCGAGGTTGTAAGCATGGAGGCACATATCTCGCTCCACATTGCCGGCATGAAATCATGGTGTCACCTCAGCTGTCAGCGAGGACGAGATGTTGTCCCTGCCCTGGCCTCTGTCTCGTTTCACCGGCACCGACGCTGTGTCGCTGGTAAAGTCTTCGGCGCAGCTATGGGATGCGCAACGGTGTTGACATATTCAGCTATCAAGAACGCGCCATTCAAATGCGATCTTTTTCTTCTGCCTCCAAGGTCACATGTCCGAAATCATGCAGTACCGATGTAGCTCAGTGTCTTGTCATCAGAACCATCTTCTTGTCGCGGAAGACAGATACAGAGCTGTCAAGTCAACGCAAACCATGTTCAGGATGCATTTCACCACATGTTACGCATATAGTCCATGATCGACCCCCACGGTGTACAGAGATTGTTGGTTTTCACATCAGTAAACTCCGTCTCTTTGTTGACCTGTTCATATTTATCAGTGTACTTTAAAGCTACTGACGGTCGCGTTTTATCAGAAACCGAAGATCACCATTAAAGGAGGTACTTAGGATGCCAAAAACTCATAAAACCGTGCGTTGATGCGGCTGAGGGCGTCTAGGGCGGCTATCCTTTTCGTTAGGACGCGCGAACTCCACTTACGCAGCTGGGTTCTTTAAACGAATACTCGCATTCATACAATGCCTTGATGACCGGGGATCAGGCATGTTCAAGGGCCGGTCCGCTCTGCATCCGCACATGGTGGCCACTGTACTTCACGCCACAGCTCCATGTCAGCATCACCTTTTGGGTTGTTTGGCCCTCCTGTCTCCTCACCTCTCACTCGTTGTGAGATGTTACGTCAACCCCGCAGGGACAGGTATCGACTCAAACCATAACACAAGCCTGCCTGTCTGACCGGGCGGTCTCGACCCGTCCGGTTGTGACAACGCATCACTGCATATGCAGCGCGAGAACCCTGGGCGAGCCCCTCTATAGTAGTCTTACGTCGAGGCTTCTTTCGCGTCGCATGTCCAGAAGAAGAAAGCTCAGAGTGCCATGCACCGGGAGAGCCCCGGTGGCGCACTACTGGCTCGTTGTGCCGTCCTGCAGGTGCCGTCTGCGCAACATTCTTCAACCCTTTCGTTGCGAAGCAAAGAGAAGTGAAGAGGGTTCCGAACAGGAACAGGTTTGACGACACCGCCTCGCATGCATTCCGCATATCAAGGATCCCTGCACTAACCGTATCGGTTGTCTGCAAGCAGGGTGCCAAAGCATTAGTGAGCTTGTACCTTTCCAAACAGCGGAGATCGAAATACACTAGGTACCAGTAGAGGGACATGGACTCCCCGATCCAGGGCTCCGGGATTGGTGTTTGTCTTCATGCCACGGACACAGGTTCCGAGGTTTCCTGGTCCCTGGTTTGCTGCATCGCTTGGAGGAAGCATGTGTGCTGGTTGAAAACTGATCAAGACAAGGTAGGGTACGAGCAACTGCAGTTAAGCACTGGAGAAGACGACAAAACGGGAGGAAACACGTCAGTAGCTGACCCCTGGTGATCTTCGAGTTGCTGAGGTGACCGGTGAAGTCTATCGTCTGTCGTATTGCGCTTCGAGATGCACGTCGCCGGTGATTCATCATCTTGGCCAGAAGCCGATCTCCTCAGCACTGACTTCTCAGTGTTCGCGGAGCTCCGAGAATCCTGCAGCCGTCGCTGATCCAGGGACTCCAGCCAGAGCCTGAGATCATTATGCGATGTTTGTTGCTGATCAGACTCAGGGCAACGTTCGGCAGATATGCCGTACGGTGAGGCGCACCACCTTACTCCTCTGCTTGCGGTCCATTCGTTTGCAGAAAAACCTGCGGTGCACTGTCATCTGAAGCAGCGAGGGCTGAAAATATCTCCAAACGCCGCAAATATGACGGGCAACAGCAAGCCGAGGCGCCAGCCCAGAGGCACCTGGTAAGCAGGCATTCTTGGCTCTCCAGGCGGCTACCACGCAGCGATGCATGTTGTGGCTTCGGGAGTCTTACCGTTTCGAGACGGTTGTAATGGCCGCCATACATCGGCGGTCGTCCGTCTGGGTGCCAGGTAATGAATCCGTAAAACAAAGGAAACAGAGGAAGAGTAGCAGTATGTCGTAGCAACACAAGGCCGTCAACTCCATGTTCAAGCTTGATATGGCCAAGATGGGTCTACTCGCGACTATATTCAAAGGCTCCTTGATTGCAACGCAACACGGGAAGAGCATAATTTGCTGTGTTATGTATGTTCGCGCACACCACCAGAACCGCGGGCACAATTACCTGGTTCTCGGGTTCCTCATTAACCAAATCTCATCCACCATGTAGTCCACGCGCAAGCTGGGACCGGTCCGTTTCGTTGGGTGATATAGCATGCAGGTTGTCGGCGAGATGTGAGAAATGACCTGAGCCCCCCACTGTGTATCACTTGCAATATGCTGTGAGACGCCGAGGACGATGAGATTGTTGTCTCTCGACCTGTGCGAGGATTCAATTTATCCAGGCTTCACAGCCTGGCTTAGTTGGTGAATGGCGAGCCAAGAAGCTTCCTGGACAAAGAAAGCAGGCATCATTAATCCAGGTAATGATGGTAGCCGACCGGGGTCAGACAGAAGTGAGGTACACCAAAAAGGCAGGGGAGGTCTGTCTCGTGGCGATGATCATCGGCCATCGGCCATTTCGGCATCGATCAGGTGCACCCTTTCTGGTTCTAGTTTGCGTCATATTTTGTGATGCACTTGAAGTGACATTGGCGTTACATTGTCGATAGCGCGTTAGCCCAGAGTTTCTGGTCATTTTCATCAAGCACTATGGGTAGCCAGGGCCAGATGTGTTACTCTCGAGGCACATCTTGAATGTCGCTCGTCCCCCCAGGATTGCCCCCCGCACGGCGGTGTTCTGTCTTCGGATTGATCTATCGGAGCTTTCTTGCTATCAAAGCTGTCAAATGTGTCAAAGCGGCTGCAAGCGGGTGTGCCTTGCCTTGCCACAGCCTTCTCCGATCTACGGGAGCTGGTGGCAGTGGATTAGCCACCTGCATCCCGGGCGCAGCGCAGCTCCACCCGCTTCAAGGAGCAAGCAGTAAAGCTAGGCTGCGAGAATAAAGGCTGGCGTCAGCATATACGGAGCAGGGAGACAGGGAGGGGTCAGCCCCAGTGGCGCCCTCAAATCATCGCCAAAGGACTCGGCGTGTGCATGAATGCAATCGTGTCGAGCTTGCAGAAGGATTGCGAGGTTGCCAAGCTCAATCACAATCGGCTGATCGGGCCCATCTACGATTCCAGATGATCGGGGGCGGCAGGAATACACTCACCGCTGCAACGCTGCTATGTGATCCCATCTGCCTTTGGCTAGATCCTCCCGTATGCAACACGATCTGCCCGGTCGAGGTCGCATGAGGCGAAGGTGACCAAAGGCAGGCGAAACAATCGCGATCTCTCCACTCAAGGTCCGGAACGGCGTTGACCAAATATTCTCCCATTGTGATAGCTGACTGACATGGGTACGCGGCAGGGCAGGGCCAAATGCACCGAAGATAATCACAAAAGTGTTGCGACTTGCCACAGGGGCCCTTGTCGTTGAGGACCAGCACCCTGCTGGCTTCCTTCTCACTGACCTTACGGGGCCCATCCCACTGATTCGCAGCGAAGCTGAAGAGTGCACTTATTGTGCACGGCGGGCCCCCTTCCAATGTCAAACGAGCCGGAACCACTGGGCTTCTTCATAGTCGCGTCATGTTCAAGCCATCATGTTTTTTACCATATTTATCTGGACAATTATGCCCAAGGCTTATGGGAGAGAGCAAGATAAACACCAACTGTCTCGGATCGAGTGCTTTTGTCTTCCCGAAGACCCTCGATTTCCTTATGACCAAGATGGTATGAGCCTGTGATCATGACCTGTAAGCCTACGGATTGAAGCCGGCAGGGCAAGAAGTGGAAGAGGCGTGGCACACAACCCCCAGATCAGAGGGATTTAGCATCCACGCATCCATCACCAGTTCTCTAAGCTCAGTGCGGTATAGCGCGGTCCCACGTACTCGGTATCCAATCGAGGTTACCTGTGAGATAATCGCCCCCTGTCCTCATCAGTAGCATCTACCAACATGTAATCACAATTGCCATCATGGCCAACGCCAACGCCAGAGCAAAAGCTTCAAGGGCTGAAGTGATCAAGGGCTGAAGCTTTGAGGCGCGATCGAAATCCACCTCTGGTCGGCTAGACACCCCGCCGTCCCATTTTTGATGGCTCAGAATGAGACTAATTATCCTTCTCGCTGCTTACGAACAGATGAAGAGAAAAAAACTGTAAAAAATGCTGTTCTAGTTTCTCTCTCTTTCTTTTTGCGTGTGTTTGAATGATCGGTGCATAGACGACATCCAAGCAAGACGAGAGCTCAGTACACCGGCCGAGCATCCCACATCTTCCGAGTGTCCCGTCGTTGGTACGCGCCACCCCCTGTCACACCTCTAGACAGATCGACTGTGACGAGCCAGCCCTGTTTTAGAAGGATGAATAACCAACCAACGGTTGTACATGTATGAAAAAATGGCCGCGACTGGCATGGCTGGCTTTCTCGCCCTTGAATTGGCTATGTGGGACAGGCTACGCGCTAACCCCTTGCCCTGTCGTGATCACACATCGCTTCGGCACCGATGAACCCCGCGACAGCTCACTGCTAAAGAACAGGCAAGATTTGTCGTTGACAGGCTCAAGGTTGGCTCCGGACCCCCTACCCCCCTCTTTTCTCCTTAATCAACGTGCTCACTCGTCGGCCTTATTCTCCGAGAATTATCTGTGCAGCTGTCAACCTCCCAGTACGACTTTTACAGCGTACCTAACTTCATCCCCCATATTGGTGCGCCCTAGTGGTCCAGTTCACTGGCTGTGCTGCCCAGCTGCTTTTCTGTGCTGCCACACCAACTATTGCTCACTTGAACCTCCTGAATCTGTACACCTTCGCCCCCACACGCCTTTATTCCTATCAATGTGACGGAAGGCTAGGATGTGCATGAGAGGGAAACAGTCACAGCGCTAACCGCTTCTGTACCACCGCAACAAAGCTCGCAGTCCCGGGACAGAGACGGAGAGAAACCCCGGCGTCGATGTTGCATTCGTGTGCGAGCTAGAACATAATTCCGTACGTCACACAGTATGCGACAGGAGACCTCCATGGCGAAATGGCCAGAGAAATCTGAGCGTGGGAGGTCCATCCTTACACTGCACACATGTCGAAATCGCCGTAACTACTCAAGATACCACTCTCCTACCCGATTTCCAGACTCTCGGCCGACATCCAGGTGTGCTTGAGAAGACCAGCTGGCTAGTTTGAAAGCATTCGAGAAAAAAGAAGATCAGGCAATATATCATGGCGTGGCAGGACTGCAATTGCCGCTGGGCGTCTGATAGCTGCCCTGACCCCAAATGTAAAGCGTGTTTCCACCCTCAGAAAAACGACTCGCGGGATACACACACCCTACATCGCTGAGGCTGTACTGTGGAAAGTCGTACGCATCCGGTTGTTGGAGCGAGCCGACAGAAGCAACCGTATTGGGACCGGGCAGCCCGAAGTCCAGACCAGCCGGTACACCCTCAGGGTCCAAGGGCGAAGCGAGCCCAGCCTCGCCGTGCGGAGGCGGTTGATTGGAGTATGCTTGCTCGTACATGACGACTTGCTCGGACGCAAGAGGCAGCTGCTGGTGCTGGTGATGCTGTGAGAACCGATATGGGGCCTGGCCCGAATTCGTGCCCATCTGCAGATCGAGCATGTTCATTTGTTGAGAGATCACGCCTGCACTCGTGGGCGGCGCTTCATGTCGAGCCTTGCGTCTCCCCCTGCTGGTTGCGAACCCCCCCTTCTCTCCAGATACCGCTCGACCGGGCCTTGAGAGATGGGGGTGCTTGGGGTTGGCGTGGTATGTGACATTGTGAGAGAGAGAGCTATGCCGTCCTCTTTTCAACGAATGACTGCCTTTGGGCCGGTACCTTGTGGTGCTCTGCACACCATCGCGGAGAGCCCAATCTTCGAGCACCCATTCTGTCGATTTTCTCGCGTCGCCTGCGGGCTGAGGGATGGGGAGAGGACCACCTGCTCCTAATTCCGTGTCTTGAATCTTTTCCCTCCTCACAAAGGCCTTGAAAGAAGACGAACTAGTCAGCCCTGGATACTTCGGTTCTGCTTTAACAAGGAAGAATACTCACGTGGTTCATGCTGAGGTTATGGCGGATACTGTTCTTCCATCCATCTTTCCCGGGGCTGTTCGCCTTGTCAGTGTTCACGCGAAACCACTCGTATATCTCCTGCAGAGTCATGGCATGACTAGGGACACTCATGAAGGCTCGATAGATCAGCCTAGCATAAGGCTCGCCATTTTTCGAGGCGTCCATGGCCCGCGAGTTTGCTGTTGCAGAGGGAGCTTGCCCAGGAATAATGAATTGGGATCCTTCTTTCGCGCATGACTGGTCCCTCATAGATGAGAATATGTTTGATGGGTTGACGTCGGCGCCTGGTATGCTGCTATGAGGCGGCGTATCTGAGAGCACGGGCGCTGGGTGAGGCTTTCGAATCAAGTCGGGGGGTTCTGATTCGAACTCATGGTAATAGCGCGGGTAGTTGAGCGCAATGTTCACGTCAGAAATCTCAGGGAGATCGCAGGACAAGGGGCTATGAAGAGGCCGGCCATCGTTCGAGAGCGCCTGATGGCGAGACTGTTCGATGGGGGAATTCCAGTCCGATTGATCAGAGGCGGCAGACCAACCTCGTGGGGACACCACGACTGGAGACGAGGTGTAATTTGTCGACATGGCCTCGTAGTCAGTGTAATTGTAGGGACAATTTTCGAATTCCGCGTTGGACACCGGCGGGGTGTTTGGATGCCATCTTCTAGAAGACGAAGAAGCATATTGCTCCGCGTCTTCTCGGCCGTCAAAAGAACGCTGGCTGTTCGCATACCAGGAGTAACGGCCTTGAATAAAAGAGGAGAGTTCCTTCCTCATGACAGGCGAGGTGTAGTATGAGGGGTTCGGTAAGAGCTCGTCACCGTCCAGGTTTGAACAGGAAGGCGATTGCGTTGTGCTAGATAGGAAGGGCCTGTCTTCGTACTTTTTGGCAAAGGCGGGCAAGCTGTCTGGGATGTGTGTTCCCATGGGTAATCTCATAACAATCGTCGTCTGTCTTGAGGATATAGCTTCAGGCAAAGACTGATATTGGCGGACCCGAAGGCTTTCTTGGTAATGAGTCTGCAAATGTATTTGCGATGCTAGGGGTGTGAATGCTGAAGTAACAGACAAGATGCCGTCAAGAATGGGACAAGGACAGGTAGAATGGTCATGGAGTGTTACTAATGTATGACGAGGAACGAGGGATGAGGGTTCAAAGAGCAGAGCATTCAGAATTTCCCAGGTAGCTATGATCGTTCTACAAGACGGCCTTATTAAACGTTGGGTAAGGAGAGCGAGAGACAACAGGGACCCTGTCACAAGAGCGCTAGCTGTTTTCATGAAATACGCAGCCACACCGTCTTTGGACAAGAATCCAGAACAGGAATAATTAGTGGTTCAAGGACTCCGGGCATGGGTGTACATCCGGTCGTTGGAGCAAGTACCATGCCAAAGCAATGACCAGTAGGAGCGTAGTCGGTCGTTGGACAGGCGGCAGGG
The DNA here is from genome assembly GCF_003724135.2 of Verticillium nonalfalfae. Lineage (NCBI taxonomy): Eukaryota > Fungi > Ascomycota > Sordariomycetes > Glomerellales > Plectosphaerellaceae > Verticillium > Verticillium nonalfalfae. The sequence goes on along the minus strand of NW_021167429.1, from coordinate 8,894 downwards.
GTGTCTGTTCGAACGGTGAAGAGAGCTCCATGGCTTAATCTTGACCACAATGTGTGGGTAGGAGTACACACTATCTTCTAGCTCAGCCCAAGATTCCGTCAGCCTTCACCTTCACGACGTCCTCTTCATGCGTGTTTTATGCATTATGCGCCAACAATCCCGTATGTGTATGTATGCGTGTGTGCTTTGCCATGTGCATGTTTACATGGGTTGCATGCACTCATGTTTCCTCCTTTGCCGCGTGGGTTATACAGCACACCCCCCCGGCCCAGTCACATGCAGGTATCAAAGCTCAGACTGGGGGACGGTGAGGGGGAGGGGGGCCACAGGCACGTAAGATACAAACAGACAACAGATGACAGTACAGTGGCATTGTTTTCCAGGTGGCGGGGTCAGACGCCCCCCCCCCCCCCTTCTCCCCAACTTACCAAGGTCACCAGATCATTCTGGGCGATGCAAATGGACTGAGCCCTGGCCAGGCATCCTGGATGACTGAAGAGACTAGAAATCTAGACTTTGGAAGGCGAGGCGGTCATGTAATCACCAGGCATCTCAAGAGGCGATGCTGACGCGTGCGTAATGTTCCGCGAGTCGCGTGATGAGCTGCCACAGTTGCGTCTGAATGAATCTTGTAATACCACCATCAAGAGGACCCGTCTACTCCGTGAACGCGAAGGGCAAGACGGGAGTCATTGCATACACAAACCCCCAACAAGCACCCCCACGAAGAAAGCACGTAGAATACCGAGCCGGGGACGTCCTACACATGAATACCGGCAGTGGAGCAATCCCCAAGGTCCGTGACAGGAAGACGGGAGGACGATTCCCACAATGGCTTGCTTGTCACATCGGCCATCAGCGAAGACGTTGCACGCAGGGGACAATGCCCTGTCATCCCGGCCTACAGCTCTGCATAGCGTGGCAGGACAGGACCTGCCTTTAACAACGGCCATGTCACGCCCAGATGTGGCCGGGCGGCGGTCAGCTCTGGATCTGTGATGGAAGAAGGCTTCGTCGGATACGCGCATGGCCAACCCTTTCGCCAACACAAGCCAACCATATTTCTCCTCCAGATGAAGCTCCTGGGATGTTGCACTGACAGCGACTTGCTCCATTTCCTGCGCGTAGCCTTATTTAGGCGGTGAGATGGCGAGGCATCCGCAATAACCCGTTGCCCGGTACACATGATTGAGCGTCGAAAAACTTCTAGAAGACTCTTGTACACAGCTCCGCAGGTACACGTCGTCGCATCTTAAGGAATGGATTGGGGGCAAGCTTGTGAACTCTATGCTCCCAGACGTATTAGTGTTGTGTTGTAAGGGCGAAAGGGGCTTCCATGCGTCTTGTGAATAGCACACAAGACTGATAGTACAGAGTCGCCCGTGGGGGCAGGTGGTTGCAGTTCGTTCAGGAGCAGCCGACGTAGCAAGAATCCCGGTTCGCATCGTCTGGCTGAGCAAATCCAGTTCTAATTGAGGGGACAGCACACGGCATGGCATCATGTACTTCTTTGTATTGGTGCCAGATGGCCTACCAACGCCCAGGATGTGCACGAAGATGGCCAGCACTGGCCTGATAAGACAGGAACGGCGCACAAACCCTGCGAGGGGCGAAGATGGATGTGCCGCTGTCAAAATGTCAGGGGAAGCGAGAGGAACTGCCCCCTTTCCAAGACACCTCACACTCAGCTTCCTTCTCTGTCCTCTTTCCTCTCCCTTTCGTCAAACCTGGCGAGGTGGCACAGTTTCGAGCGATGGGGTCTACGGACTCCATGTTTGGGGCGCCACACGATATATGACAGCCCGTATGCGTGCATTTTTAGCCAGCAGGTCGTTTGTGCGCCACATTGTCGTCGGCCTGCCATTTCCGGATTCGTCGCGGGTGGTCGGCCGTGACATTGGTTGCCACGCCATGGACTGCTGATGGCTTTCGGCGCTGTCGTTCCCCCTACCCACCCTCAAACAATGGCGACGGCTGAACCCACATACCAGGTTCCTTGGCCGGCCTCTGTTATATTGGATGCTGCGGACATGGTAGGGGTCGACTCGAAGAGGGCGTTACTGCACGAGACTACTTTCGATAATAGATCTGAAATGATCTGTCAGTTCCATAATGGTGCAGGGAAGATGAGCACATGGCGCTTACCTTTTTGAACTGGAAGTGTAGTTGAAGGATGCCCTGTAGGTGTGTCGAATCAGCATCGTCATGCTACGAAACGGGGTGGGGGGTGATAAGGAAAAACAAAGATCAGCGGTAGAAGTGGAGAGACGCGCGAGTGGGCGGTTGAGCCCAACTTGCTTCGAAGTATGCCTAGACGAGCGGGAGTATACGAGTGCCTTGCACAGCAAGGACAGACTGCTACGTAGATGACTTCGCGGAGGAGGAGTAGAAACAACCACGGCCAACGAAGCAAAACGACAGCAGGTCTGGCTTACCTTGTCAAAGGAGCTCTTGAAGCCCCTATCCTTTTTCGCGCTATAGTCCCATTCACGATCGACTATACGGAATGCAATGTCCTCGTATGGCGGTCCGGCGATGAAACGAATGAGACATGTGTCTTCTTCTCCGGCCGGAGCAAACGACTCTCCCCTCCTGCGACCATGTTCTCGAATAATCTTGAATGTTGGTGCCTTTGTCTTGTCGATAAGCTCCGGATAAAAAATGTTGAACTTGTATCCTTGGACGACCTTGGGAGGTGGATTATCGTGGTCATAATGTGTTTGGTTATACTTGTTCCACTCGTATCCCATTTGAACGCGATTGAAATATCGTGGTTTTCGTGGCCGGTGCTTGTCTGCCCATTGGGGCTTCGCTGTTGAAGTAACAGCCTCCTCTGCCGCGAACACCTCTTCGTCCTCGCCAACGCCGCGAGCGACTTCGCGTTCATAAAGGGCCTTTGTGGCCTGAGAGAAGTCTTCATTCTCCACTTGTGCAAAGCGAGTCGTTCCGGGCGGGGCGCCGCTTGGGATTATTGATTTGACTGGAGCCTTTGTGTCGAACCTCGAGGACGATTCGGCTCCAGTGGAGGTGCGAGCGATAGAGGACGCGCCGCCGAGGCCTGGAACAACATCCGATGAGGGATGTGCTTTGTCTGGGTGGCGCGCGTTCAGCACGGCAGCCCGGCTCTCCTTGACCGCCTCATACACTTTTTTCAGCTTCGCCTTTGCCTTCCAAACTAGAAGACTGCGCAGCAACTGTTCCCAGTAATCCCTGTCGATGTCTTCGTTGGATTGTAGCTTGGCCTTCACTTGTTTTTCGAGGGCTTCCAGTTGCTCGTATGTCTTGGGACTTAGGATCTTGTCGACGTCAGATGACACAGTGCTGACAACCCTGTCATCCGGACCTTGTGGTTTGAGTTTCTGTCGGCGCTCAGAGCAGATGGTCTGTAAAGACAGCCAGTATTCACGATTTCTCGCATTCGTCTCGAGGGTGTGGTAGGATTTGATATCGGCTTCGAGTTCCCGCAGCTGAGATGCGTCGAGGCCTTGTAATACGACATCGGGTGGTGTTAGGGCAACGTGTAGGTCTGCCTCGTCCTCGTCAAACAAGTCGCGATCATCATCAACAAAGCGAAGATTGTAGGCGAGGAGGTCGATCGGTTTGGCGCGTCCTTCACGAACACGAATGTCGGCCTTTTTCTTGGTCTGTTTTAGGACAAACTTGTCCTCTTCGGCGACAAACTTCCGAGCCTGCTCATCCTGGGTCATATACGCAGAGGAAGACGTCTTATTCTGTCGCGACCTGGCTGAGGGAGCCGGGTTCGTCGGCTTGGAGATGCGCGTGTTGGGGTCATTCCGAGGCGAGGCAATATCTCTTCGAGGAGGAGACCTGCGCCCAGATTGTAACATAGCCTTGCGTGCCGGATCCATGGTGTATAGTTTTGGAGCTTTGCTAGGTTGAATGCTGCAGCGCAAGCCGTCAAAGAGGCAGTTGATCGCACGCTGATGCGAGCGTCACGTCTGGCGGCTTGCCAGGCAGCCCAAGTCTTGAAAGATTCGGCTTATCACCACGTGATACGGTGAGCTTGGAGCCTTCCCCCCAAGCTGCGGAAGGAGGAGCTGCTGTGGGGACTCTCCAGGCCCCTGTCGACTGTCGCTACAAGCTCGCATTTCACAGGGGTAATCCGATTGTCCCTAGTGCGTCTCCCGCCCACTTGTCCGATCTAGGAAACGTCATGACGCACAAGACATCGAGAGTCCGATCGCGAATCGCGCCAGCTGGGTCGCCCAGCAGCGCGGCGCGCCTCGCGCATCCGTGCTTCAATACCTTTCTCACCTGGTGTATGTGCAACACATCCCTCTCTAAATTTCAATCTGAGGTCAAAAGACTATGAGAACGACGAAGCCCTGCGCTGCCTTCTGGACCCGACTCTTCTCACCTGCTTCTTGTCTACCACTACGATTAACCGTACCAACACTATTGAACAGAAGTCCACTGCGCCCACCGGCATCAGCTCGTCTGTGCCGTGAACATCATCACCAGATCAAACGCTGTACAGCTGGTCCAGCTATTCACTTCGTGGCCATGCCTCCCAAACGCGGCGCGAAGCGCCAACTGTCCGCCTCAGCCGTTACCTCTGATGTGCAGCCGGCGTCAAAGAAAGCGAAAGATCCCTTGCGCGAGCCGCATCCCTTTTACAAGGACGCGGAAGAACATGGCATTGTTCTTCGGAAATACTACCCTCACGAGATGAGCAATGATCGGGCCCGCGCCTACAACAACAACGAACTTCCCAGGCCCATCGAAGAACTCACCTCTGCGCTGGCCGATACATCCATGGCTCGTAAGGGCGTCAAGGTGGGGGCTGCCGTCGTGCACTGGTTCAAGATGGATCTGAGGCTATCAGACAACACGTCGCTCCGCCTGGCGAGCGAGAGGGCCAAGGACGCTGGTGTGCCTCTGATCGCCATGTACATTATCAGTCCTCAGGATTTCGAGGCCCATCTGACGGCTCCTATTCGTGTTGACTTTACGCTACGAACATTGGAAATCCTGAAACACGACCTCGCTAAACTGGACATTCCGCTTCACATTGAGACTGTTGAGAAGAGGAGACAAATTTCTGATCGCGTTGTCGAACTTATGGGAGAATGGGGAGCGACACACCTCTTCGCCAACATGGAGTACGAAGTTGACGAGCTACGGAGGGAAGCCAAGTTGGTGCGCAAATTCGCTGACAAGGGCATGTCGTTCGAAGCCGTACATGATACCTGTGTTGTGCCCCCAGGCCAATTGCAGACTGGCACCGGAAAGCAGTACGCCGTATATACCCCATGGTACCGATCTTGGATGCGCCACGTCCACGAAAACCCGGATCGGTTGGAACTATTTGACCATCCGAACAAGAACCCCAGCAGTGCAAAGGAAAGGTTTGGCAACCTATTCGCGTCGGAAATCCCGGAGGAGGTGCCGAACAAGACTCTCGGCGCTGAGGAGAAGAAGCGCTTCCGAGCACTTTTCCCAGCTGGAGAGCACGCAGCTCGCGAACGGCTGGACAAGTTTTGTGACGGCAGCATCAGCTCTTACGCAGATCGGCGCAATATCCCAGGCGACAACGGTACCTCTTCACTCTCGATGCATCTTGCCAGCGGGACCATCAGCTCCCGGACTTGCGTCAGGACAGCAAGGGACCGCAACAAGACAAAGAAACTCGATGGTGGAAACGGCGGCATTCAAACATGGATCAGCGAGGTAGCCTGGCGGGATTTTTATAAGCATGTTCTGGTTCACTGGCCCTATGTCTGGTAAGAGAGATGATGCTCCCACCCTGACAAAGCATGCCTGTCAACTAACCTGCAAGCAGCATGAACAAGCCTTTCAAACCCGAATACGCCAATATTGAATGGTCTTATGAAAAGGATGATTTCAAGGCTTGGTGTGAGGGAAAGACAGGTTTCCCGATTGTCGACGCTGCCATGCGTCAGATGATCCATGTGGGCTGGATGCATAACCGCTGCCGCATGATTGTCGCATCCTTTCTCTGTAAGGATCTCCTGATCGACTGGCGCATGGGTGAGCGGTTCTTCATGGAGCACCTGGTGGATGGTGATTTCGCATCCAACAACGGCGGCTGGGGCTTTAGCGCCAGTGTCGGTGTCGACCCGCAGCCGTACTTTCGCATCTTTAACCCTTTGCTACAGAGCGAAAAGTTCGATCCCGATGGCGAGTACATTCGCAAATGGGTCCCAGAGCTAGCAGGTGTCAAGGGCAAGGCGATACACGATCCATATGGACGCGGCGCAGGGCCGCAAGCGAAGAAAAAGGGCTATCCTGAGCCCATAGTTGCGCACAAAGATGTTCGCGAACGAGCTTTGACAGAGTACAAACGGGGTCTGGGCCGGGAGGATCTGTAGTTATTGGAGACAACAGGGTCGATCGTGGGCTTCTTCGTAAGGGTCGTTTGTATTGCATCATCATTGATATCCATTTTGGTGCCAATGTCTACTAACCCTCGATTGTGATTAGTTCTTGGTTGACAGCGCCTAGCTCGTATTCGTCGCCAGTATAGCGTCACCTTATACTAGACAGTCATGGCATATTCATCTTGGATATGCCAATAATACAGAGCATTTGTCAGGAGGCACCTGCGGAGCCACGGGACAGGGGCCTAGTTGAGGGGTTTGGGATTATGAGAGGACGTACATAAGGGCCGTGGAGGGCCAGAATTCAGATGTATTGTTAACCCGTCCCTAACAATTGACTGCGGATATCACTTGGAAGGCCTCTTCACTCTGCTCATCGACACGCTCTGATAGCACCCGTCTCACTTTTTTGGTGACCCGTTGGCGGCCCCGAATCTCCTGGTCTTCTTTCTCACCTTGAGAGTTCTAGCCTGCTCAAGTTTCTCGCCACGTCTATGTCGTCCATCTGGTTAACGAAATTGCCATGGGGAGCATGGAGAGACTGAGGACTGCCGTACCTGTTTCGCCTGTGGGCAGCCATGAGCTCTGAGATGTTCTTTTTCTCGCAATCAACGCCAGCATCGCCAAGGGACCGTCTGAGATCTTCAAGTATGGTTTGCATCACTGGCTGTTCATGACCTTCGTCCGGGGTCAATGCAATGGAGCCTGGCGAGGAGGGAGGATCCTCTGAGGGTATATCAAGAGGAGGAATGGACGGCATCTCTCTGTAGAAGAGCTGGCCTTCTTCGCCACTGAGGACTGGTGGTTGAAGCATTCGTGGTGCCAAGGGGCCAGCGAGACCCGCCTGCAAGGCGGCTGGAGTGTAGTCAGTTTGCTCAGGGACGGTTGGCCCGGAGCTTGAACGTCCCGTAAGCCCGAGCGATCGCCTTTCATACCGATGAGGTGTGTCCAAGTACGTTTGGAGTAGGTACGAGGGCGGACAAGACGAATGTCCGTCGAGGGAATGGTTAAGTTGGCTGCTTGCGTCGTCGCTTACGACCACAGACTCCGGTGACGGAGCACTAGACCTCTTGAACTCGGACATCGCACAATCGAGGGGTCGTTGACTGCTGAAGACTTATGTTAGCCTGGTTGAGCCAAGGTCGAGAGCTTGAATATCAAACTTGCCTCGGGCCATTGCTTTCTTTAGCGGCTGAAGCGGAAGGATAGTTGCAAGTCCATGAGCCCGGGTTCGAGCATGCCCTTCCTGCTTCTGAGTATGAGGCTGATGAGGTGGCTGTCATGTCACTCTCGACAATAATAGGCGAGGGGATCGGCTCAAGCACCTTGGGTTCGTTGGGCTTTGTGGCGGACATCGTAGGAATAGTTTGCGCCTTGACTGTCACCAACCCAACAGGGAACTGCTAGAGAGACCACGAGAGAACAAGACAATGGAAGGGGTTTTGTGTCCATGGGATCCCATGCATACCCCCTGATCAAGACTCTCCAGTGTCGACGCATGCTGCCCATCTACCCACCCACAACGGCGGGCTGGTAAGGCATCCTCCCCACACACACGACCCAAAGGGGCGGAATGAGCCTTCCAGGTCAACGGAGCAGGGGCGGGATAAGCTCGTTTCTTTTGCCAAAAGCCTCCTTTTGACGAGAAGCCCGAAGACAACGAATGCAGGTTATATGACGCGACGCAGATGAGGCAGGGTTCCCGAGGGAGTGGAACCAATGACCTGAGGGGCCAAGCGGTTCAGCCCGCAGCTTGGGGGCCCGGGGAGGAGCAGCCCGGTCTCCCAGGCTGTATTCTGCATCTTAGCGCGGGCGCCTTCCGCGGCGTGCCACCAGGCTGGGATGATGTGGATGCCAGCGACCCAACAGTGTGGGTAATGGCTTTTGGTCGGCAGAGTGGAGAGGGTGGTAAGGAGGGGTTTGCTGTTCGCCCGAGTGAGTGGAGAGAGAGAAGGGGCGAAAAGGAGTGACACGAGTTGAACTTCTGGCATAGGTGCAGAACACAGCGTTCCCGGTATGGGCCACTCAAGCGAGGCCGTGATTCCTCGGGCGCCCCTGTAGTTGCTTTTGTCCTCCTTCTCCGACAATGCAGAGGCTACTAGCAACGGCTTTCGAGGTCTGTCTCGAGAAGCCTACGAAGGCTCGAAATGTGACAGAGTTGTGGAGGTTGTGACGCGAAAATCTGACAGACCCCAGCCATCCATGTATACCGCCAGACTACTGCAAGCTGCCGCATCTTTCTCTGGCCTGATTGATGGCTGCCAGCATAGATCACTAGCATGCCAAGATGCACGACGCTCAACGTTCCGACAATTGTCGGGTGCGTTGATAAAATCCCCGGGTCAGGACCAGTGACCTCACAATCACACCACCTAGACGTTCTCCTCGTGCCGGAACACTTTTTGAGCTGGCTTGTCGAGGACCACTGATCCGGCCCTGAGCTGGCGGCATAGTACGGAAGACTGCAGGCCGAACTAGCTCAAAACCCCAAATTTCAAAAAATCGATAACTAGGCCCACCCCCTCTTCAAGA
>NW_021167428.1:0-37291 GCF_003724135.2 Verticillium nonalfalfae | reverse complement strand
CCTGCTCCATAGCCGACTTTACGGGAGACCATCTCTGCATTTGGGGATGAGTGCGCGACCTGGCGAGAGAGACAGTCTGCAGCGAGACAAGACATTAGCAACGAAAAGAAAACAAGAGAGTCGAGAATGCGAGAGCTTCGGGGCCATACTCACGACGTGTTGGCAGACGCAATTTGCAGCATGGACTGGGGCCGAGGGAGAGGTTGGTTGGGTTGACGAGAGAGGTGGTGGGCTCCCTTTTGACATGTGTGTGTGTGTTCGCGTGTCCTGTCGCGCGTGCATTTTTCTTGGACAAGGCCCGGGCAAGGGGGGGGGGCACCCAGCGGAAGCCGCAGCCACTGACAGTCGACGTCATTTCCCGACCCGGGCTTGGCGTCACCCCACACAACCCTCTTTGCCGATGCTTGTCCAAGGCCCTGCTTGTCCCATGGGAACCTCCACGCAGGTGCACAGCATGGGCCAGCATGGGCCAGCATGGGCCAGCATGGGACATCACGGTGGACGCATCACAAGATGGAAATGAGACGGGACAACGGCTCCCCCTGCGCGATACCACGCTGGCCCTGCTTGTGCGAAAAGACGCTCATGACAGCTTCATTCTTCATTCTAACACAGCCACCTCCATCACGACGCTTTTCCCAGACCACCCTTTGAAAACCGAGGGTCAACCTGCTTCTGGCACGCATCGTCGCAACGTGGACTCGTCTGGCTTCCTCTTCGACTACCTGCAGCGCGCCATGATCCCGTACACGCCAGCAGCCGGAGCCCCTCATGCGACAGAGGCAATCACCAGCGCCGCCACGCCCTCCTCCTCGCTGCGTACCGTAATCTTCGTCGTCACACCAGACTTGGACGAGTACGCCATCCTCACGTTCGCCACCACCTTGCCGCCCGCAATCGTCTTGCCGAACAGCTTCAGCGTGTGCGTCGTCTGGTTGACGGGCACGTCCGTGCCGTCCAGTGGCTGTAGAGACAGCGTCTTGGCCAGCTGTTCCGTCGCGTCTGCGGTCTGTCAGCATATCCATCGTCACACGCGGTCGGGGCGCCGGCGACGTACCCGCGATGCTCTTCATGCCGCTCAGCTGCAGCGTCTCCTCCGCCTCCTCGCCCGCCGCGCCGACCTGCTCCCAGATGTGGTTGAAGTTGCCGGCAAAGGCGGGCACGACGTAGTCGCTGCCCGCGAGGTCAAATTCCGACACCTCGTACTCGTCATCGTAGCCCGTCTCCTCCGGCTCGTTCGTCGTCGGGTCGATCTCCTTGCTCGTGAACTTGAGAATGTTGGAGAAGCTGCTGACGGGCAGCGAGCCCTCGCCGCCGACCTTCTGGAAGGCCACGTACACCTTGCCGGGCTCGTCCGTGGCGAGGCTCTCGGCCTGGATGATGAACACCTCCTCGAGCTCCTCCTCCTCGGCCGGCGTCGCCACGACCGACACGTTCTCGAGGACTGTCGCCGGCAGCGTGTTCTTGACCTCGTACTGGAGGACAATGTGCTCCTTGAAAATGTGCTTGACCACCGTGACGACGTACTCGGTCTCGGCCTCGGTGAGCTCCATGACAGGCGATGACTTGAGCACGCTGCCAAACTCCTTCATCTCGGGGATCTCCATGAGCTCCTGCGCGTAGCGCTGCGCGGCCGCCGAGGCAGACGCAGCCGCCTCGGCGCCCGACGCCGCGCTCTTGGTGGGGCCGACCTTGGGAGGCTTGAGCGAGGGGGCCGTCGCCGTGAGCTTCTTGGTCCTGTCCTCGGCGTCGGCCTGCTCCCTGGTGACGACGGGAATCTTGGAGATGTCAAAGGGGTCGTCAAAGGTCGACCTGTCGTCGGACGTGACGTACATGACGAGCTGGTGCTCGAAGTACGGCAGGGAGAACATGCTGTCTGTGCCTTGTTAGCGTGCGATTCCACTTCACCACCAGAGACGCGACGACGGCTGGCTTACCGTTCTTGACAAACTGCGTCGCGAGCTCGTCGTCCTCGTGCATGAGGCTGAGGTTGAGAGCAGCACGATCTCTGACTTCGTCGTCCACGTCGTCCAGACACCGCGTGAGCAGCACGTCGACGCTGCGCTTGACCTCGGGGTCCTGCTGTCCGACGCCAAACTTGGCGAGGGCCGTGACGGCGGCGGCGCGCACAATGGCGTTCTCGAGGACGACACGGTTGTAGATGTAGCGAATGTACTTTGTCGGTTGGGACGTCTTGGGACCTTCGAGACCGAGCAGGTGCAGGATGCGGACGGCCAGCTTGGTGAACTCGCAGTCCTCGATGAATTCGCAGAGGTGGGCCAGCGCATCCTCCTTCGATTCGGGCACAAACTTGATGAGGTCGAACATGCTCTCGACGACGGCGCGCTTGAACTCGTAGCCGCCCTCGTCACGGAGAATGCCGCTGAGGAAGGCAAGCATGCCGGCCTGTTTGCTGGGGAACTTGAGGCAGAGCGTACGAATGGCCTCGACAATGGTGATCTTGAACTCGTCCGTAATCTCCGACATGAAGCTTGAGATGTGCTTCATGAGGCGATCCACGCTGGCCTCGTTTCCAGTCTTGAGCAGGGTCGTGATCGCAAAGGTGGCGATGGAGCGGTTGCTGTTGGAGATGAGCAGCTCAATGTCGGGGTTGCACACGTTGACGGCGTTGGGCTTGAACGAGGCGAAGTTGTGGAGGATGCGGAGGGCGGCGAACTTGGTGACGGCGCGGGGCGAGGTGAGGAACAGCTGGAGGACATGGACGGCCTGGGAGACCTCGGCATCCGTCACGTCCCGCATGTCGCAGATGGCCTTGGCGGCCTCGAAGTTGACCATCTCACTCTTGTGGCGCAGCCATCCGTCGAGGAGCTGCATCATGGGCTTGCGCAGAGAAGCGTCCTCCTCGGCCAGCTGGGCAGCGAGACGGACCAGGAGGACAATGGCGGCCGAGCTCTTGACAGCGCCGGCAGCACCAAACTGCTGGACCATCTTGACGAGGGCCATGCGGTCGTGCATGCGCATCTGGTAGAGGAGACCGATGGCATGGTATTGCGGCATGGTCGAGTTGTTGACGGGGAGCTGGTTGTTGGAGGAGGAGAAGCCGAGGGAGAAGCCGCCGGACGATTTGGTCGTGGCGGCGGCCTCTTGCGTCTCGCTCTGCCAGCGGCGGACGACGTCCTTGGCGATCGGGAGGAGGTGGTAGGAGGACACGAGAGCGGCCGAGGCCACGGAGGGGTTCTTGTCGACAATGGCCGTCTTCATGACACGCTCGATGGACTGGACGGTCGTAGCCTGGGCACGCACACGTTAGCTGGAGCTCCCCACCGGCGCGCAACGTAGGGGGGCGGTGCATCGAGGCGTACATCGATGATGCGGCACAGAGCACGGATGGCGTTGGGGCGGAAAATGGCCTCGGTGCTGCCTCCGGTGTCCTTCATGATGGTGCTCGTCACCATGATGATGTCCTCGGCCGAGTTCGCCAGCTCCTTGATGACGAGGTGGACCATCTGGCGCAAGCTAGCATCTTTGTTCTGGAAGAGCTTCGAAATGCCGAAGAAGAGGGTCGTGGCTTCGTTCGTGGGGAACTTCTCCCCCGTGTAGAGGAGGAGGGCAATCTTGGTGAGGAGGATGCGGCATCGTCGCGGCTGGATGGGGGAGCTGTTGAACAGTCGTGCTAAAGGCGGTATCAGCCAGACCGGCCCAGCTCGGGGGCCCCAGGAGGAGGGAAGGAGGGGATGCCCATTGCGCGCTCACCTTCCTGGAAAACCTGGGTCCTGTCGACCTTGACCAGCCCCAGTTCGGCGTCTTCGTCCTTCTTGCCGTAGCTCATGGTGGGCGACAGGGTTGGCGAGGGCGAGTTGAAGGTCGTCGTTGATGGTCTGTCTGGACAGATCAGCTTCAGGGGATCCCACCGATGATTTGGCGGGTGCGCGTTGGCCGTCACGTGACGGGCAGGTAGGGAGGACGAGGAGCTTGGTACGTGGCTTCTGGTCTACCAGCTGGCGCCGCTTGCATGCGGCCTGTCACGATAATTAAGGTACATGTACGGACAACGCGTTGTGACCACAAAGTGTCACGAAGCAATGAATAGGATGATATGATTGGGAAGGCCCGAAATCGTTTATTGCGTTGATACCGAGTTTCGGCCACTCAAGAGACGTCGCGTGGCCCCAAGTCCGCCAGCTGCCTTGTGTTCCGACGCCTTGACATCGAGATGAAGCAAGCTTCGGTGTTTTGTGAACTTCAGTAGCAACGACGCGTTGTGGAGGTCACACGTAAGGGAGGTTATGGATAGGGACTCGAGTGTGTAAGTCACCGTTGAAGTATCGTCCAGAGGGCGAAGCCTGCAGACTAGCCACCGACCGAACAGCCTGGTCCGAGCTGCTGAGGCGTGAATGCCTTGACACCGCGGCCCTCGACCACTGTCCAATTCGATGCTTCACCCAGGAACGCTCGAGACCATCCTGGTCGTCACTCAAAAGCAACGCCCCTTGGCAAGAGCCTCCCTCGGCAGATCTGCCGCCCGCGCCAGACTGTGAATGGTTCCCTCGAGCGGCTACGACGAAGACAAACATGATGCCCCGTCGGATATTGCATACTACGACATGTGGCTGACGTGGGCGGGCCTCGTTCGTGCACAGTGGCAAGAACCTGAACCGCCGACCCGCGCCAATTCTCACAGTGCGTGTTTGGCATGCGACCTGCGACATGCGTCCGGGGATCTGGACAGCGCCCGTCCCGACCAGGGTGGGCCCTCTTTAACCCCCCCCCCCCCCCCCCGGCCTCCCCCGACGACAACAAAAAGAGGGGGAGAAAAAAAAAGAAAAAAAAAAAGGCAGCGCTGTTTTCGGGATAAGGGAGGGGGACCACGGTTCGTCACGCCAGCGGGTGTGCGACGGAGGCTTCGTTCCAGAATGGGAGGATGCGTTCGAATGAGGATCCTCCCTGTGGCGATGCAACGGCCAGACAAAGTCTCCCATGGTGGCGACAACACGAGGTGCATGTGTTTCTTGGGTGCGATGAATGATGGCTGAAGTTACCCCGCGGCTGCCCCGCCCCTCATCATCGCCATCATCGCGACAATTGTTCATGCTGATCCGCCCGTCGATGGAGGCACTTCCGGTCATGGCAATGCTGTGGAGCTTCCTCTTGTTCACAGAAGTGCGAGAAATGTGGACAAGATGCATCGCGTGCCCGCAGAGGAACGCATCGCCGTGGCCCCTGCAGCGAATGCATCCTCCAGACCATCCCGCGCCGTGCTCTCACAGAGCCAGCTCGTTTTGCATTCATTTCGCTTCCAGGCAGTGATGCGTCGCGCGCGTTGCGACCACTTGTTCGTTATCTCGGGCGCTTAGACGGAAAATGGAGCTTGTCTGGTGTGGAGGGCGGCAAATGCAAGGGCTGACCAGGCATCCTCCCCCCTCCATCTCCATCCTCCATGCCCAACTCAGGCGGCCTGGCCCAGCCGTGGTGCCTCCCAGCCCAACCACGGCCGTCGCCATGCGCCGGAACGGTCTGACTCACGCTACGGCATCCTCGCGACGCTCAGCGCTCGAGGAATACCAGAGCGTGGTCAACGAGGGTGAATGAAAGCTGTACCGGGTGGTGGCCGGATGACGTGGGTTTGTCCTCGGCCATCGCACGGCAAGGGCCTCGAGGGGATGCTCAATCGTGGTGATGAAACTCTCGAGTGCTTCATTCCTGACGACCTTGCTGGATGTCCTGCTGCTCCATTCGACAAAGCCGAAGCATTGCTCTGCCAACAACTCTGCGCACCCTGGTCGCCGCCGCCCGCCGCCAGAATAGACCACGCCACTCGGGTGGAGGAAGCACCCCCGGCAGCACAAAACCAGCGAACAAATCTTGTTGTGTGTGTCGCACAGGGCTATCGGCGTTGCCTCTCAGGACCCCACCAAAAAAACTAACGTAGATCGTCCGGGTTTGGGCTATGTGATGTCAGCGCCTGCGAAATTTATGTGGCATGCATGACCTGTCGTCGCTGTCTCCATCCAGCATGATGATGCCGTCCCATCCATGCAGGAGTGGAGAGAATGGCCGACAGTGAATGTACGCGCGCACAAGCACAATCGACGACAGCACAGCAGTGTACAGTGACTTGTGCTCCATGCTCCAGGCTCCATGCTCCATGTACCCAGTGCACGATGAGATGCCCAAGACATGATGCTGTCTGGTGGGCGCGGGCTCGATGACACTGAGGTAGGGCTCCCGAGGTATTGCCCATTTCCTCTGTGGGCGTGGCATGAGGGCTCGCTGGGCTCTGGTCTGTGTGTTGCATGGGCACCGGAGCAGCACGGTGTGTACCTCGAGGGGGGGGCGGCGGCGCGTGTCAGTCTGAATCTGGCTGGTGTCGGCTCGAAAAAGCGCTGGTGCTGGTGTGGATGGGAGGGCGAAACCCAAGTGTTGTTGGACGAGCTGCATGGCCAGACCCACACAAATTGTAAAACTCTTCACTAAACAAACCAGGCTTCTGCCCCTCCCTCTGCCCCTCTATCTGCCCCTCCTTTTTTCTTTCTTATAACCCCCCTCCCACCCCTCCGCACACAACCTCTCCTTTTCTGCTTTCCCCCCCTCGTCGGCATACCTTCAGGACAAGCTCCCTCTCTGCCAGCTAAGTAAGTGCCAGCAACTCGTCTTCAGCCCGAGACATTCTCATCCTACGAACCTGTTACGACAACTACAGTCGTGGTCCTGCCTCTGTTGCTGGACCTACGCACTTACACCGGATGACGACGACGACAAGACTGAAGCCGGAAGCAAACGACTAACGCATTTTTCCCGCAGATTATCACACCCCAAACCCAACACATACCTCTTCAATCTCACACATCGTCAAGATGGGCAAGGAAGAGAAGCCTCACATCAACGTCGTCGTCATCGGCCACGTCGACTCTGGCAAGTCGACCACCACCGGTCACTTGATCTACCAGTGCGGCGGTATCGACAAGCGTACGATCGAGAAGTTTGAGATAAGTGGAGCCCCTCAACACGTTATTCCCTTTGATTTCAAGAAGAGATCTCATGGTCTCATGGTTTCCGACGGGTTGGCGGTGATTTTGCGCAGTTTTCGGTCATGGCGGGGTGGTTTTACCCCACCTGAGGCCGAGCTGCCAGAATCCACCGACCGGCCCCACTTTTCCCACAACACCACAGCCCCGTCCACTCCATGACCACAATCTTTTTCAACTTGCTCCATCTCTTTATGAACGCTCAGCTAACCCCCTCTTACAAGGAGGTACGTGTTACAGATGATGCAAACCCTGCTGCCAGTTGTTTCGGCTCTGCGTGCCCCGGTCACGCGCCACATGCCACCCCGGCTGATCTCATGGAGCATCACCACCAACCTCATTGAGGACGGTTTGATTGTCCCATGACGACCAGCCATTGTCTCCCCCTTGTCCCCTTTTGATTCCATTGTTTTCTGCTCTTTCTGCTGTCTCCGGGACCCCACTGACACCCACAAGGCCGCCGAACTTGGCAAGGGTTCCTTCAAGTATGCCTGGGTTCTTGACAAGCTCAAGGCCGAGCGTGAGCGTGGTATCACCATTGATATCGCACTGTGGAAATTTGAGACACCGAAGTATATGGTTACCGTCATTGGTGAGTTTAAGAAAGAAATCCTGGTGATTTGGGAGATTTCTGAAGTCTTGGTGTTGAGATATCAACTTCCGAGCTCAGATGGCCCAACCCGCGATGAGCCGGCCGATGACTAACGCGAGACAGACGCCCCCGGCCACCGTGACTTCATCAAGAACATGATTACTGGTACTTCCCAGGCCGATTGCGCCATTCTCATCATTGCCGCCGGCACTGGTGAGTTCGAGGCTGGTATCTCCAAGGATGGCCAGACTCGTGAGCACGCCCTGCTCGCCTACACCCTTGGTGTCAAGCAGCTCATCGTCGCCATCAACAAGATGGACACCACCAAGTGGTCCGAGGAGCGTTTCACTGAGATCATCAAGGAGACCACCAACTTCATCAAGAAGGTCGGCTACAACCCCAAGACTGTCGCCTTCGTCCCCATCTCCGGCTTCAACGGCGACAACATGCTCCAGGCCTCCACCAACTGCCCCTGGTACAAGGGCTGGGAGAAGGAGGGCGCCAAGGGTGCCAAGTCCACCGGCAAGACTCTTCTCGAGGCCATTGACGCCATTGAGCAGCCCAAGCGTCCCACCGACAAGCCCCTCCGTCTTCCCCTCCAGGATGTCTACAAGATCGGTGGTATTGGAACTGTTCCCGTCGGCCGTATCGAGACTGGTGTCCTCAAGCCCGGTATGGTCGTCACCTTCGCGCCCGCCAACGTCACCACCGAAGTCAAGTCCGTCGAGATGCACCACGAGCAGCTCTCCGAGGGTCTCCCCGGTGACAACGTCGGCTTCAACGTGAAGAACGTGTCCGTCAAGGACATTCGTCGTGGCAACGTCGCCGGTGACTCCAAGAACGACCCCCCCCAGGGCGCCGCTTCTTTCACCGCCCAGGTCATCGTCCTCAACCACCCCGGCCAGGTCGGTGCCGGCTACGCCCCCGTCCTCGACTGCCACACCGCCCACATTGCCTGCAAGTTCGCCGAGCTTCTCGAGAAGATCGACCGCCGTACCGGCAAGTCCGTTGAGGCTTCCCCCAAGTTCATCAAGTCTGGTGACGCCGCCATCGTCAAGATGATTCCCTCCAAGCCCATGTGCGTTGAGGCTTTCACCGACTACCCTCCCCTGGGTCGTTTCGCCGTCCGTGACATGCGTCAGACCGTCGCCGTCGGTGTCATCAAGGCCGTCGACAAGTCCGCTGGCGCCGCTGGCAAGGTATGTTCTGCTGCATCCTCCCCCCGTCCGTCGACGCCCCCCCTGCTCACACACCCTCCAGGTCACCAAGTCCGCTGCCAAGGCCGCCAAGAAATAAGTGATCTTCCCATCGAAACCAAAGGATGGGTCGCAAGACGGCTTATGACTTTTTGGACGAACGGAAGCGCTCACTTCTACGACTCTACGATTCTCCTTTGCTATGCGTGAGGACTCGGTTGTTTTTGGGGCACGTTATGAGAGGAAGGGATCAGGTTTTCTTCTGCGTCGCCGGAATCTCTCATGAAAAGTGCTTTAGTACAACAAAATAGAGTCCCTAGAAGTGATTCCCCCCATCTCTGGTTCCTCATGATGTGTCGTCATGGTTCGTCGTTCGATTGCCAAGTGACGCTCAAGCGTAATGCCCGAGCTGTGAATGCACATTGGTCCAAGTAGTACAGTCCATGCGGCGATCCTGCTGCAGCACCACATGGCAGTGGGTGAGGTGGGCGTGATGCCACATGTGCGCTGCTCGAGGCTACTCGTGACCCCACGGTCCATCCGTCGGCACGTCCTCAGTGACCCTCCACTCCAGCTGCGGTTACATGTCTGCCTTTGCTTTCTCCCAAGTGTCATCCCCCTTGGAAGCATGATCTTCCAGGCCACAGCTGACCCAAGCTTCGCCTCGTCTTCGCATTGAAGTGAGACACGAGCGAAGAGGGTGGAACTGGTACGTCAAATACTGGGCGCTTTGTATGTCTGAAGATGACCCTTTGATAAGCCACACCGCACCGAAATTGTGAGAGCGCCCAGAACGTGCCTCCCCAGCGGAAAGATAACGGCGAAGGGAGAGTAGGCGTGAATTATGTCCATGTTGCATGAGGCGCTGGTCGTGAGGCATCACTGCCAAGCGGAAACCAAATGACTAACGCACAGGCGTCGCGATGTGCTCGTCGTCGTAGGATGATATGATTACAGCGTGGTGTACAGATGATACAGAGATCTATGAGCTACATAATGGTACAGTCTTGACTCGTCATCAGTGTCCCCGGAACTCCTACCGAGGAACGTCCTCCCCGGCATGCTCCATTTCGTGCGCCACCCGCCGCTCGCCCTCTTGCTGCAGCTCGCCCAGCGGCTCCTCCGCTTCTTGGTCTGCAGGTCTCTCCCCCAAGGTCAGCTCCTCTGCTTCGTGCTCTGAAACTCTCTCTCCTGGGGTCGGCTCCTCCATGTCTTGCTCCGCAGGCCTGGCCAGAACCGGCGCGTCCCCAAGCCCCCGCTCCGTCTCGCCCACAGCCCGCCCGCCCTGCACCCACGTCACAAGCTCCCCGTCAGCCAGCCGTCGCGCCAACGCAACATAGCGCGCCCGGTGCGCCGCCTCGTCGCCGCCCGCCCCGCGCAAGCCCATGTCGAGCGCCAGCTCAGCGCGCCGTCCGCCGTGCAGACCAGCCTCGACGCTGGTGTACCGGAGCTTGTGTCCCTCGTAGTCGAGCGCGACAGCGCGGCGCACCTCGAGGCCAATAAACTCAAACGTCCTGCACCCGCTGCGGTGCGCAAACACGTCCTCGGCGGCCTTGTTGGGCTTGCGGCCGGCTCGGCTGCTCGGCGCGTCACGGCCCCCGGCAGACGACTGCGCGAGCGGGGCGAGCTGGTCCTCGGGGATGAACAGGCGCGGCGGCGTGCGGAGGTGGCCGGAGACGAGATCGAGATGGGAGGCGTCGACGAAGGCGCGCAGCGCCGGCACGGCGTCGGGATCGTGGAGCGACGAGACGGACGTCGTGGCGAGACGCAGGTCGACGGGGCGGTCTGGCAGGGGCACGTCGATGAGGGACTCGTGGGAGAGGGCGCGGACGTGTTTCGCCGGGCTGGCGTCCCAGGTGAGGCGGCCGTCGGCGGGGAGGTCGTCCGGCACGGCGACGTGGATCTCGAGATAGGAGGCCGGGGCCGTGGTCGCGTGGATCTGCTTCGCGCCGTCGGCGGGGTCGAGCAGGTAGCGCGCGCCTGTCGAGGCTGGGCTCGTGGCGAAGCGGAGGATCATGGTAGTGGACGCAGGGGTCGCGGGCGCGAGGTTGTTGAGGGCGGCGAGGCCGGCGGGGCTGGGCACGACGGCGGAGAAGACGCGCGGTCGGGACACGCCCTCCTTAGCGGGTGCGAGCACGGCCACGCCGCCGTCCTGGGTCTGGAGGTTCTTGACGTCGAGTGTTCCGTTGTCGTGGTCGAAGAGGACATGGCCAAAGGTCGTCGAGACGTTCTGCTCGGCGGTGCTCCAGAGCGTGTCTGTGTCGCTGCTCGTCTCAGGCTCGGGCGCGGCGCGCTCGAGCATCGTGGGCAGGCGATCGACCAGTGCCTGCGTGCTGACGAGGGCGTCGGCATCACGCGTCACCGGCAGGATCCAGCGCGACCAGTCGCCGAGTCTGTCCTTCCACGCCCATCGGTCCTCGGCATTGGCCACGGGGTTCAGGACGCCGCCGGCGGCGATAAAGTCTTGGGCGAGGAGGGCGGTCGGAGGCGTCTGGGCGTGCGCCGTGTACAGGAGGCGCCAGAGAATGTGGCCCATGTGTTCGAGATGGTGTCCACCAAGCGCCAGATCGTTTTGTGACTTGATCCACTTGACGTGTACCTGAGGGCGTTAGCACGGGTGTTTATGCTATCAAGAAGAGGCAGAAGAGTCGAACGTACCAGGCCAGAGTCGTCGAGCACGAGCGTCGTCTTCGTCAGGCGTCCCAGCTCGTTCAGCAGCGTATCCCTGAAGGCTGCGCCGGCGTCCGTCTTGGCGGACCGGGCCGGGCACAGCACAAACGATTCGGTCGCGATGGCCGTGACGAGGCCCTCGATGCTGTCGATGATGGCCTCGGCTGCGGCGCGGCGCGCGACGATGCGCAGCCGCGCCGAAGAGTCTCCAAAGGTCAGCGACTCGCCGGCTTGGAGGAGATCGCGCCGCAGGCGGCCGATGCGATCGAGACCCTCGTCTGTGTGTGTCGTGAGTCAGCGTGGACGAGCGTCGTGTTTTCTGGGGACAGGACAAACTCACGGCCAGTGTGCAGGGCGGCAGCCACGGAGGCATCCTTGAAGAGAATGTCAACCTCGTTGAGCGCCTCGACGCGCTCCCAAATGTCCAGCATCCACGTCGTCCGCATGAGGGTAAAGACGGCACGGGACTTGACAGAGGCGCCGGCCGGCAGCTGCAGGTCCTCGACAGGCCGCAGGGCATAGGGACGTGCCATCCAGGGCCGGGGCGCCCGCACGTCGGCCGCCGCCGACGCAGAGCCCCGTGCGAGCGGCGGCGGCGGCGGCATCCTCTTGTTGGCGCGCACGTAATGCGCCAGCTGGGCGCTGGTGAAGCCCTCGGAGAGCACGTCGTGCAGGGCCCAGAACTCGTTGCCCGACAGCAGGCGCGTTTGGGGGCGCAGCTCCTCCAGGTTGGCGAGGGCCTCGTCCGGCGACGCCCTGTCCTGCAGCGCGTCGACCCTGGCGCGCATGGCGGCGTCGGACGCCTCTTCCGTCATGGTGGCCTCCTCGGCAGCCTCCTCGATGGCGCGCCGCGGCCTCGGTCGCAGGTTGTCTCGCATGACAATGGTGTGGGCCCTCTGGCCGAGAATCTCGACGTCCAGCGCCTCGGGCTGCAGTGTGACGCGCCGGTGGCCGATGCGCCCGTGATGGACCCTCTCCTTTGTGTCGCCGTGCTGCTGGGGTTGGCCGTCCGTCGCGGCGTCGACGTTGACGTCTCGGGGCGTGTAGTTGGCAGAGGCACCGCGTGCCGTGCGCCGTTTCGGTCCTCGTCGGCGGCGGTCGGTGTCTGGCTCGAGGGACTCTAGCTCGAGGGACTCTGGTCCGAGGTACTCGTCAGGCCCAGAGGGCTCCAGTTGGTCGAGCCATTCCAGCGAGTCGTCTTTCGAGGGGGGCTGCGTCACAGTCGTCGTGTTGGCGAGACCGTCTTGTGCGGCTTTGCTGTTCGCCTCGACGGTCCACGGCAGGGTATCGTCTTGGGACGGCGGCCTCGACGGTCTCGTCTTCTTCTCCAGGACGTCTTTGGCTGATTCGAGCCGCGCCCAGGGGTTTTCGGCACTGTAGAGACGCAATTGGCGAGCCGAAGCGTTGCAAAGGGGGTGGGCGTGGAGTCTCAGCGGTGCCCTGGGCTGCGAGCCGGCGAGGCGCCTCAGCTGGCATGGAAGGCAGAGACCGCGGGCCTTGGCGGCTCTGGAGAGCATCGGGACAGTCTTCCTCGTCGGTTGGATGCAGCCTCGTCGGTTGGATAGCCTCGTCAGTTGGATATAGCTTCGTCGGTTGGATATATACTCGTCGGTTGGATGTAGCTTCGTCGGTTGGATATATCCTCGTCAGTTGGATGTTGTATCCTCGTCAGTTGGATATTGTATCCTCGTCGGTTGGATAGCCTCGTCAGTTGGATATAGCTTCGTCGGTTGGATGTTGTATCCTTGTCAGTTGGATATATCCTCGTCAGTTGGATATTGTATCCCCGTCGGTTGGATATTGTATCCTCGTCAGTTGGATAGCCTCGTCAGTTGGATGTTGTATCCTCATCGGTTGATGTCGAGCGCACAGCGCAGCCGTGTCGAGCTCTGAATTTTGCCGTCCCCAAGCGGAAGGGGCATGGGAGTGATAAGATAAGACTTTTTGGTCTCGAAAGGCCCCACACCTCTCAACGCGCGACGCGGTCACTGTCGAAGAGACGACGAGACGACGAGCAAGAAGCATCATGATGCCGTTTCCTGATTGCTGATTGTCGAGGAACCCATCTTCCTTCACTTCAGCTCAACAAGAAATTGGTCCGACAGAAAAAAAAAAAAAAAATGCCGGCCGGCAGCAGGAGACGACGAGACGTATGCCAACGACCCCACCTCTCAGCCGCGGCCACACTGACCCAGACGTACAGGTAGACGACGACGCCGATGACGACGACCAGCGACCGCGCCAGCGAAGGACACGCGAGAGCTCCGTGCAGGAAGATCCAGACCCAGATCCAGACCCAGACCCAGACCCAGAGGAAGCCGACGACGATGGTGCAGACGTCTCGCGCACCGGCGCCGAACCCACGGCCGACCAGCAGCTCGCCAAGAAGCTGATCCGCTACGCCATGGCCTGCGACTACGCCCGCCAGCCCATCCGCAGAGACGGCATCAAGGAGAAGGTTCTCGGCGACCAGGGTAGGGCCTTTCGCCGCGTCTTCGACGCCGCCCAGGCGATGCTGCGCGACGTTTGGGGCATGGAGCTGCGCGAGCTGCCGATGCGGGAGAAGCACTCGCTCGAGGAGAAGCGCCGAGGTAGCCCTTTTTTTTTTTTTTTTTTTTTTTTTTTTTTTTTTCCTTCTCTTCTCTTCTCTTCATTTTGTTGTCTCTCTCTCCGTCCTTCGCCAGCTGACGTCCAAAAGCCATCAAAGCACAATCCCAGGCCAAGACGAGCAGCGGCCTCTACGTCCTCTCGTCGACGCTGCCGCCCGCCTACCGCGCCCCCGCCATCGTGAGCCCGTCCAGGACGCCAGACGCCGAGGCCGAGGCCGCCTACGTCGCCTTCTACACCCTCCTCACGACCATCATCCTGCTCAGCGGCGGCGAGCTCAGCGACGCCAAGCTGCGCCGCCACCTGCACCGCCTCAACGCCGAGGACAACGTCGGCACCGAGCCGACCGAGGACGTGCTCAAGCGCATGCAGGCGCAGGGCTACGTCGTCAAGCGCGTGCAGCGCGACGTCGCGAGCCAGGCCCACGACGCCCTCGAGAACACGACCTGGTACGTCGGCCCGCGCGCCCACGAGGAGGTCGGCCCCGACGGCGCCAGCGGCCTCGTGCGGCGCGTGTGGGGCCCGCAGGAGGGCGACCAGGCGGCGGACGAGCTCGAGAGGAAGATCCGCGCCAGCTTCCGCATCAAGGACGCTGCTGCTGCTGCGGCGACGGCGGCGGCGGCCGAGGGCGACGACGAGGCGACGCCGGCCGTGGACGTGTCGGGGGCGGACGGCGGGCGCTACGCATGACGACGAACAGGACGAATCATTTGGTCCCCTTGGCGGACAGTCTCCGAGGAGGCGCCCAGTCATGTTGGAATGAAGAATATGAAATGCCATTTTCCCTTGGTACCTGGGTATCTATGCCCACATGCTACCCTGTACAGTGAGCCCCACGTTCTACCGTGACTTTGTTGTTCGCCTCAACGCCATTCCGGTTCCTCGCTACAGCACGTTGGTCATTTTTCAACAAACCTCCCCCCTTCCCCAATCATGTCCTCCGCTCATTCGTTGTCCCGCTGCGGCGGCGGGCCAGCGGGCTGCAGCATTTTCTGCGACAACGCAACGTCAGCTCTGCCTCGTCTGCCAGACAGACCGCGAAAGGGGAGAAACGTACGCGGATCATGCGCGCGCGCACGAGATGCACGGGCTCGTTCTCGGCGAGCGCAATGTAGGCGAGCATGGGCGGGTGGCCGACGATGGAGGCGTACGTGTCGCGGTGGATGTTGGTCTTCCACTCCCAGCTCGTCGTGTCGGGGTGGCCGGTGCCGATGAACTTGGACTGGAGCCGCTCGAGCTCCTGCTGCGTGCGAAGCTTGTCGGCCTGTGCGTGTTAGCCTGGGCGAAGCAGGTGGCAAGCCGGGGATGCGTTAGTCTGGTCGAAGCAGGTGGCAAGCCGGGGGGTGCGTGTTACCATGTTGACGTATCGGTGACGAGCGTGCTGGATGGAGGGAGGGCGAGGACTGCCTGGCGATCGTTGATGAATGCCGCGTCGTTGATGTTTGCGCCGGATCGCATGATTAGATCATGGCGCGATAAGATAAGGTGTGGACGCAACGTCGAGGTCTATTGCTGACATAATCCAACAGCCACCCAATCGCGGCAGCCGAGGCTCGTGCTTGGGGGCGTGGACGACGTGAATCAGAAGAAGGACCTCGCGAGACCACAGACTCTTGTGTTGCAGTCAGTCCGTTGGAGCTATATCATGTAGCCTGGGGTACACTGTGATGTCAACCAGGTGGCCATGATACCCTGTCTCAGGCCAACTCTAGCTTCAGTAGGTACTTTACTGTTCGATCGAATAAAACTTCGATCAACCATGACCACCAACGTGCGGAAGCCCTTTCGCTCTCTCACTTTTGATCCATGGATCACGATGGGGCGGGCTCCCTCCTACGCCGGATGATGGGGAACTGGGCAAACTGGTCGCGGACTGCGGGGTGAGAAGCTCGCGTCCATCGCTGCCGTGGACAAGAAGCTGAGAAATGTCCTTGCCGCCGAGGACCTGGTGGCCACGGCGGAGGCTCCTGGCTGACTGTCACTGTTTCCTCGAGAAAGAAGCTCGAGGAGGCAAGAAATAACACGATAAATGGGGTCCATCCCCTCGAGGGCCCCACACATTGACGGAGGATCAGCCGGAAGTTGGACGATGCTGTGCAACAAGTCAGCGACACCGGCGAGGGTGTCAACGAAGCGTATGCAAAGCTTCCGGCCATGATGAAGCCGACTGATTTTGTTGGAATTGGCCAGTGTGTGTGAAGGTAAGGGGGATGCAACTCGTGGCCCAAGTGCCGAATGGCCTAAGTGCTACTAGGGACATCGCAAACCAGGCGATGTATACGGAAAATTGACAGGCCTCTCCTTCCGGCCTGCTACCGAAGGACCAGACTGTTGCGTCGCTGGCCCTCCATGGTCCCCGTCTCTTCCATATCGTACCGGAGGCATGGAGGGATTCTCTCAAGGTAGAGAGACTCTGCGAGGTTGAAGATGTCCTGTAGGCTTGAGCCGTGGCGGAACGGACGCGACAGCGCTCGATCCGCTTGCCTCGGACAATCTTGACTGCGAAATCCGGCGTAGGAACACTTCTGATCAAGCCTTGCCTTGCCAAAAGGGTGAGTGTTCCACTGGGCATGTGGGACGCTGGGCGAAGTCCTTCACCTGGAAGTGGCGAGGGGGCCTGGGCCAGTGCCCAGTCCGTTAGATGCTGCCTTTGAGTAGCGCCAAGTCTCTGGAACGGCTCTTTTGCTTTCTTCTGAGGCATGACTCCTGCTCATCGAGTAGAAAGAGTCGACGCCGGGACGCCCCATGGCTTTGAGACACGACGGATCCGAAGCCGCCATCAATGGCATGAAGCGTGTTTGCCACATCCTTTCTAGGATATCTGTTCATTCTGTATCTGTCGTCATAGTCGGCTGAGAAGATACCTAAAGGGCGGGCAGGAGATCGCGTGAAGATCGGCGGTTTCTGGTGTAGGCAAATGGCATGTGAATGTCCCTTTTCAGCAGGGGCTGCAGCTGCCAACGCCTGTCTGCGTCCTGGCCAGGCTTCAAAACATGGCCTTCAGTTCTGCTGCCTTCAGGACGCGGCCTGTCCAGATCATTAGCACCTTTCATAGACTCCCTCCTTATGGCCGACGTTATCTGCCTCGATGGCTTTCGGGCGCAGGCCTTGCCGCGATCTTGACGGGCTGGGCCATGGAAGGAAGGCAGTTAGGCAGCCGCTGACGCTTCGAGGATGACCTCCTCACACTGTCTGCAAGACTTCATAGTCCTTGCTGGCTTTTTCGTAGGCAATGGTAGCGATGTTCATGTCGAAGATTTCGCTATACTCGAACATCTTGTTATATAGGCTGTCCGCGTTTCTTGCGCCTGACTTTGGTTAGGGTACTCATAGTCTATCGTTGTATGGCGCAAGGCTTTTCTTAAGGCCAAGGAAGAGGCTATCTTGCTCTCAAGGCGTCTTTATCTCTATATCCTACGGATAGTATCTCTTCTTGTAGAGGCGAAATATACTATTCCGCCTGTAGGTAAAATGAGACGCTCTAAAACCAGGCATTCTAGCCCTATCGGTGAAGATAGTTCTGCAAGCCAGGCCCGTGAGCCCATGTTCTTGATCCTCCTCCATTACTTGATGAGGCCTAGTAATGGTTACAGACAAGTGCCGTTAACATGCATTCACGAAGCGCGCGAGAGCTCTCGAGAGTCCGACCAGAAGACTGGCCGATATGAGCCTTCGGTTCGATCGCATTCCTAGCAAAGTGAAAAGATTGTCCGCAATTCGTTTCCTCAGTGTGATTGAAACGTCTCGAGCCCTAGCGTATCTGAATCCCGCCCCGACTCGGCCTCAGCGAGACTGGAAGCAGCTGGTACTCTGCCCCCATGCGCACATCAAACTGACAGGAACACGCTAGATGGACCAGGCATAAAGCGTGCGGACAGGTCTGCCTTATTGATGCATTCGCTCTCAGCTTGGGCTTTTCGACACGGCGACACCCCTACAATCTCAACGCTGATCATGTGCAGCTAAAGGGCGTCCCAAAACTGCCGGCCTTGTAGGCGTCAACGATGCTCTGTATCGTGGTCGTCGTGCCGCCGACCGTCATGAACAACCCGATGATGACCGTGAAGATGTGGAGATGGCAAATCCCCGTCTTCGTCCAGCTCGTGCGTCGGAGCTCCCAGTCCATGTAGAGCCCCATCCAGGCCGGGATGACCAACTGCTCGGCATGTCAGACATCCATGCAGAAGACGATGGAGTGGTGTCGGGTTGACGAGAACATACACAAGTTGGCGCCAAGCAAAGGGCGCCATTCAGTCCGATCAGGTAGCTGAAGAAGGGAACAGCCCCGGCGCAGAGGAACGCGAGTGAGCTGATGCCGATCGTGGAACCCCTGCATTGGAAAACGTCAGCGAAGCTTCGGGTACCGAGCTCGTCCCAGAACACGTACAGCCATACAGCCCAGTGGATGAAACTGTGATTCTGCAGATGCTCCGAATGGCGAAGAATACGGACGAATAACTGGGACACCATTAGCGAGGCGACGCAGAGGCATCCCGTGGGCCTGACTGACGGTCTTGGCTGCGAGGTGGACCCAGAGCGTGCACGTCATGATGAAGCCCGGGATGGAAATGCCATAGGCAATCTTCATGAGAAGGCCTCCCGCACTGCCCAGCGCAGGGCTTGCCACATATTTGCCGCAATAGCTAACGATGAGGTCAGCGCGATACGCGACAGGGGAAGAGACAAGGAACGGCGCACAGATAGACGACAAGTGACATCGTGACATAGCAGATGATGAGCACAATCTGAGAAGAGAAAAGAGACTTCCTAAAGTCTCTAGGCGCTTTCATCTCCGCAATGACGGGCATAAATGTTGGTGTGGACGAGAAGGCCGCTGAGTGAGCCGTGAGCATGCCGTGCAGAGGAACCCGTGCGGAGACGACTGACCGAAAATATTGACCGCAGCGGTGAGCCCGGGCGCAATAGCTGGGGCACCGAAAGTGACCACATCAATGTCAAAGGGTCCCGCCTGCGGAGCCGCAGCAGGTCGATCGACTTGCGTTACTCCGATACTGGAAAAGAGGTCAGCGCGGCGCAAAGCACGTGAGTTCTCCAAACGTACACGATGATGAAGACGGCGGTAAAAAGAGAGGCAAAGCCGATCCAGGTAAAGATGGTGAGCCTTCCCAGGGTCTGGATGCTGGCCAGAAGAGCAGTGCAAACGGCGGCAACCAGTGTCCACACGGTGTTACAGACGTTGTGACTGGAGAGGGCCTTAAACCCCTGCGCCAGGCCAATAAAACCTGCCCCCGATGCCAACCTGTTGAGTGTGAGTCCTTGTGTTTCTGAATGGCCACCGAGAATGAGCAGCGGTTCACGTACGTCCAGGCTACAATGAACAGAGCGCCAGCCACCTCGCGCAAGACAGGGCCGCCCACCATGCCGGCTGCGTCCGCAATGTTATGGATGCCAGCATAGCGCATCCGGAAGACGTACATGATATAAGCATAGTCTTGAAAAGCATGTTAGTCTTCTCTCGCGTAAAGGGGTTTCGGGCAAGGCAGCGAGGCTATACATGTCGTCAGAGCCCCGAAGCCGAGGAGTACGAGCAGACCCGGAACATAGCCGAGGACGCTGAACGTGGCAGGAATCGCCAGGACGCCCGTGGCAAAGCACAACTTCAGGAGTATAACAGCAGCAGGAATCCTATACATCACGTTAGCTCCGCTTCGACGAGACCGACGCTATCTGGCAGTTGCCATGAAGGAGGAGAGCGTACCATCCCAGGGCGCGGTATTCGCTCTGGTCAAACACCTCGCCGGGGTTCTCCACAGCGTAACTCTCGCCAACCTTCTCCAGCTCGCTATTGTCTTTCTGGTCGGGGCTGCAGACGGTGCCCTCCTTCAGAGATGCCATGGCGGCTGAGTAGCGGGGTAACTTACGATCCTCGCCTGACCTCGCGACGTATAGATTTGGTAGTAGGAAACGTGCAGAAGTTATGAGGGAGAAGTCGTGTCCACGAGAGTGAGTAGATCAAGAGCGACAGAGGCCATTGTAGGCGTGGCCTCGCGAGGTTCATATATTGAACCCCCGTGCCTGATAAGAGGTTCCCAACGTTGGCTGCCACGTTCGCTTCCCCGGATCTTGGCATGGGACTTGCTGCTAGTCCGTGGGGCATTCGTCTCGATCGTCTCCAAGTACTTACTTTGCGTTGTGGTCTAGCGCCGGTGGCTGTTTTGGACGGGGCTCCGGATCTGCACGCGATCGGGATTCTCGCTTCGCTCCCGATTCTTGGGGTCCAGCGTATCTGCCGATGGCCTTCTCACTATGCCCCGCCGTTGGCTTCCATGTCTCCAACACGTCTCTACCCAGCCTGCTGCGTGCGTTCTTGCCAAGTTGGTGGCTTTGGAGGTGCTGGAGGTGTTGGAGGCCTTGGAGGTGTTGGAGGTGTTGGAGGTATTGGAGTTGGAGGTAAAGATGGCCTGCAGGCAGAAGACATGGTGACGCTGGAAATGGTAGCGTTGGGGTCAACAGACCGGGATTGGGGCAAGACGATTCCTTGCACGCCATCCCATGTGTTGAGCCAATGATGTGTTCTTCCCACACGATCGCACGACCTAGCCGAATTCAGTTGTCATTGGTGTCGACACAAAGTCCAACGTGCGGGCACTGGGTCCTTGGAGGCGTCGTCCAGTCAGTTCACGACTGCTGTCGCTGTTATCGGGTATCACCAGAATGCCGGCCAAGAGCAACGCCTGCGGTGCTGACGCCAAGGCCCTTCCCCGCTTCATGAGCCGACTTTCGTCTCGGTCACGAAGCTCCCAGGCGCTTCGTCTTACACACGTCTTACACAATATCCCTTCGAGAGCGTGCTACTTAAAGATTGCATCAAGCCAGCTGGGACTTCGTGGGCACACTGCATCATTCATCTGACACCAGCCGAGATTGCAAGATGGCAGACTGGCGAACGGCTGCTGCGGAGAAGCGACAGTCCGTGATCGATCTGATCCCCGCGCCCTGGGTGATCGCTGCTCTGCCTCCACCTGATGCCCAGATGGATATCACTGGCGATCACATCCGCCAATACCTGACGAAAGAGGAGGTCGACATGACCGAGTCTGACGTGTCGACGATTCTGCGCCGCGTCCACGAGGGCCAGTGGAAAGCGCGCGACATTGCCGAGGCTTTCTGTCACCGAGCCGCGCTGGCTCATCAAATGGTACGTCGAGCGCGAGCCACATGCCCCCTTGACGCAGACTGGCCCGAGTTGCTGAAACATGTCGATGGCTTGTCAGACGAACTGCCTGCACGAGATATTCTTTGACGCGGCCCTGGACGAGGCGCAAAAGCTGGACGAGTACTTGGCGGCGACCGGCCAGCGCAAGGGACCTCTTCACGGTCTACCGATCAGTCTCAAAGACCAGTTCCACGTGCGGGGTGTGGAGACCACCATGGGCTATGTCGGCTGGGTCGGCACCTTCCAGGGACGAAAGGGCACCGGCAAGGAGAGGGTGTTCGAGAGCGAACTCGTGCGCGAGTTGAGACGTCTCGGCGCCGTTCTCTACTGCAAGACGAGCGTGCCACACACGCTCATGTCGGGCGAAACGTTTAACAACATTGTAGGCTACGTGCCGAACCCGAAGAACCGACTGCTGTCGGCAGGCGGCAGCTCTGGCGGAGAAGGCGCGCTCCTCGCACTCCGGGGGAGTCCTCTCGGCGTCGGGACGGATATCGGAGGCAGCATCCGGTTTCCGGCTGGCTTCAACGGCCTGTACGGACTGAGACCGTCGAGCGGGAGGTTTCCGTACGAGGGCATGGCGAACAGCATGGACGGCCAGAGCTCTGTCCTGAGCGTCCTCGGGCCCATGGCCCACTCGGTCGAGGCGGTCAAGGTCTTCGCAGAAGCCGTGCTCAGCCAACAGCCGTGGCTGCATGATCCGTTGGTGGTGGAGCTTCCATGGCGGGCGTCCCTCTTCCAGAACACCGTCGACAGTCCCAAGCCGTTCGTGTTTGGGCTTCTTGAATGTGATGGCTGCGTTTCCGTGCAGCCACCAGTGCAACGCGCCCTGAAGAAGATGGCCGACACTCTCAGGTCACTCGGCCACACGGTCCTGGCGTGGGAGCCTCCGAGCCACGAACGCGCAATGGAAATAGCGGTACGTCCATCCCGTGCGAGGGTTCGTCTGCGCGAGCTGACATGATGCCTAGACGCATGCGTATTTGCTCGACGGTGGGCGTGACGTGTTTGATGCGTTTGCGCTGTCGAGGGAGCCCATGTCGAAACAGATTGCGCAAACGTATGGTCACGCAGGATATGAGGAAAGCAGCGGCTCGGAAATAGCGGCTCTCCATGTGATGAAGCGCGAGTACCAGAAGGAGTACATGGACTACTGGAACAGCACGTCAGCGCTCAATGACGCACAGGAGGCTGTGACGGCGGTGATTGCTCCCATCGCGCCGTTCGCCGCACCGCAACAGGGCAAGTTCAGCTACTACGGTAAGGAAGATGCCCCGACCTCCGCCCCGTACCACTCGTGTGCCTTGACTGACATTGCTGGGGGCAGGATACGCGACGTTTGTCAACGTTCTCGACTACTCTGCCATGACGATGCCGACGACGACGTGCGACCGGGACCTCGATGTATTCGATGAGCACTACGTGCCAATGAACACCTTGGACGAAGAGGTGTGGAAGGATTGTCCGTCTCTCCCTCTCTTTGCGGTCGTCTCTCTGGCCGTCAGGGTGATCTGCTGAACGGTCTGCTAACGATGGATGCCAGATGATGCGAACGTGTACCACGGGGCGCCCGTAGGCCTGCAGCTGATCGGCAGGCGATTCGAGGAGGAGAAGATCCTCGGCCTGGCAACCGTGATTGCTCGCGCCTTGCAGGGCGAGGGTGGAAACGAGTGAGAGGCTGTCAGTCGCGGCTACTCCCATGGCGGCGGCAGGAGATGGAGAAAGCTCTGGGTATGGGTATCGGGCGAAGGGCAAGGGAAGCTTGAGGTGCTTGGTAAATTGCGAGCAGTGTGTAGCTACGTTAGGCACTACCTACCTCTGGGTATCTAAGATGTCTACTTGTCCTAGGTGTCTAAGGTAGGAGGAAGTGTAGTCTCGATACGGAACAGGACGACCGTTTTAAACGAAACACGATCCGTGATAACGGACGGTGGAACCGACCCGATCCGTCCAGCGTAATTGTTGGCCCCACTCCATCGTCTCACAGAGCTCAACGACCATTCCGCCTTGGGCTTCCTCCATGCTTCCTCCATTGGCCAATGCATCATAACTCACCTCAAGCAGACCTCCATCACCATCTCCATCATCTCATCACCACACAACCAAGCCTCATCCAGCATGGTAGAACCCTGGCTCCAGCTGCACGCACAGCACACCGCCCACGCCCAGACCGCCGCCGCCATTGAGTCGACGCGCAACGCCTGGTCCCAGCACCACGAGAACGACGATGCGCGCGTCCGCTACACGGCCACCTACGACGACGTCGTCGAGTCGCTGCGCAAACGCTACACCGAGCCCGCGCCCGACTCATGGCTCGCCGGCTCGAACCCGTCCCAAGACCAGGACCCAGACTCGTTTCCCGCGGCGCTCGACGCCCTCTTCGCCCGCCTCAAGGCCCGCGATGCCGAGGCCGCCGACATTGAGACCATGATTGCCCGCGAAAAGGCCCGCTGGTACCGCCGCACCCTGCGCGACGCCGCCGCCGGTACCCAAGCCGAACGCCTCATGGGCCGCCAGGCGTACCTGTCCGCGCTCGAGGGCCACGCAGACGAGGGCACCACCACGGAGGCCGGCGCTGCACCCGCACCCACGAACAGCAGCACGACCACGTACGACTGGGCCGCCGGCGCCGACGCCATCCACCGCGCCCTCGCCTCGCAGGCCGCCACCGCCCCCTCCGTCGACGACGTCCTCGCCAAGCTCGCCACCGCCGGCCCCGACGCCGCCCCGCGCGCCGAGGCCTACATCGACCTCTTCCTCCGCGACCCAGCAACGGGCGCCCTGCCCGCCTCGTGCGCCGCCGCCGCCGCCAGCCTGCGCGAAGGCACGCCCCTCGACGCCGTCTTTGCGCGTCTCGCCGCCGACGCCGCCGCCAGCACCGGCACCGCCGCCCCCCGTGCCCAGGCCGACCAGCACAGGCGCAAGCTCGCCGAGCTGCGCCGCGCCCAGGCCGCCCACCTGCGCGACAAGGCCGTCAAGGCCGAGACCCGTCAGCGCCGCCTCCGCCAGCAGCAGCAAGGGCCGCGCGTCGACGCCGAGGTCTACGAGAACCTGCCCGACGGCGTCGCCGTCGGTGACGTCCGCGCCTGCGCCCTCTGCCAGGTGCTCGCCGGCCTGGGCGTCGGCGCGCAAAAGGTGTACAGGACGCCCGAGAGGCTCGCCGAGACCCATGTCAGTCGCCTCGCTCCTTTTTTTCTTTTTTTTTTCTTTTTTCTTCCCGTGCTAGACCTCTTCCTGTGCCCTGTCCCAGACCCAGACAAACGTCGCTGACGTGGAACGCAGGACGAGCACATCCGCTCAGAACACAGGTGTGCCGCCGCCGAAGACTGCGTGCAGCTCACCGACGAGGACGTCGACATGGCCGGCAGCGACGACGCCGCGAGCCCGGTCATCTGCAAAGAGTGCGCTGAGACGCAGAGCCATGCCGTCGTCTACTGCTCGACGCGCTGCGCCGCCGCGCATTTCCGCCAGCACAGAGAGACTGTCCACGTGCCGGGGCGTCGGCGGGACTCGAGCAAGTCGGTCGAGCATGACACCAAGGACTTGGTCTTCGAGGACGACGACAGGTCCAAGTATCACGCCGAAGACATTACCAAGTTTGTCTGGACCCTCAACGACGCAGTAGAGCGCTTCTTCAAGGGGAAGAACCCCGACGTCAAAATCTTGTCCATTGACTAGATGCCTGTCGTGACAATAGTAGATCCGCTATAGAGCCTTCCGCAGCACCGCTAATACCACATCACATCTCAACGTCACGTCAAATTCAGCTCGCGTGGTAGCAATGATTGCAAAAAGTCTACGACACGACAAGTATCTGCATGACGGCTGTGTATGGTCCCAACCAGCTAGCCCCTCTCCTTTCGCAACCTTTTTGGTGAACGACGATGTGCCTTTTCCCTGGCTAGACCCATCGTCTCTTTTTTTTTTATCTTTCTTCTCGCCTTCTTTCTTCGTGAGCTCAATACCCTGCAGCTTGCCCACAAGCCTGAAGTCTCTCAGTTCAACACGCTCCGTCCTGCCCGCCTTGTCTACCAACGAGGCTGCATTCCCAAGTCTCCATCCAAGCGAACACACGCTGGAAAAGGCTGAGACTGTCAAGATACGTTCTGTGCTCCGTGTCTGTTCTCATTCAAGTCGACTGTTTATGACAAAATCAAAAGGTGAAAAAATGTACGCCGAACTCATTCCGCAGAGGGATTGTACCGTCTCGTCATTCTCTCGGTTTCTTCCATGCCGTTGATCATGGATGTGAGCATCATGGTCAGGAATGGTTTGGCCGCTTCGGCAGTGCTCATTTCGTTTGCTTCATGAATTTCCAGCTTTCCTTGCTTGACCTGACCGCGATGAGGGCGACCTTGTCCGATAACGCCTACAGTCTCTTGGTGATGACGGTTCTCCGCCTCACGGGCAAGCTGCTCGACAGACTTCTCGAAGGCGCCGGCGCCCGCATAGAATTGACGGTGGACGACGTCGTTACGTCGCTGAATGTGCATTCCGGATCGTTGGAAGACGCCCTCCTTTGACTGCCAAGCAGGGTGCAAGGGGTACACAGTCTGCCAGTCCGAGTCAAGTTCGGTGAAGTTCTGGAAAGAAGGGCCTCCACGAGGGTAAAAGTGCTTGACCTCGTCGAAGCACCTGGTGTCCCAAGTGTGAGTATTCTTCATCCTGGCCTTCAGCGTGGGCGGCTTGACGATCTGCGCACCAAGGGCTGGCGCCCGAGCTGACTCGGGGACCGATGCCTCGCACACGCCATGGAAAGACGGCTCGCCCTCGCCAGACGAATAAGTGGTGGCGCCGCTGGCATTAGCCGGGCACAGTGTTTCAGTTGCCGCCAACTTGTTAGTGTTCTGCAGGAGAGCGCGGAACTCGACAGCAGCAGGGTCATCGTCGGCAACGACAAACTTGTGAGGAGTGATGTTAGGAGGGTTCCGCAGGGCTGTGTCGCTGTTGTTGACCTTGTACTGACGCTGCCCGGGCGGTCCAGCAGTGAGAGGCTTCGGGGCCCCCGGTCCGGTGCCGAGATCCGGCCGGTAGACAGCGTTGGCGTCAAACGAGTTGTTGGCGCCCTGTAACTCGACGGTGTCGAAGCCGCAAGGGAGGCTGGTGCCTTGTCTGACCGGGCCGGTCTGTCGCTGCCTGCCTTCGGGAGGAAATATCATCGAACCACCAGCCAGCACGCCGCGAAGAGTCGTGGGCGAAGTGGAGCGACCAGTCTCAGTATCAGAGCAGCCGAAAGAGAAAGTTCCAAAGGAAGGAGTAGCCGAACGGTCCGTCAGGGTATTCCCGCTGTTGGAGGCGGCAGACCGCGCGCCAGGACGAGCACGAAGAGCCTTCTGAGCCTTCTGCTGGTTCGGGTTCGGGTACGATGCCAGGCTGTTCAGTGACTTGACGGTGAGGGTGGTGATTGGATCTTCCGACATGTCTTCATCGAGGTCGTCCTCGAGTCCCTCGACCATGTCGACGGGTTTGCCGATGCCGGTGGTGGTCTCCCACGAGACAACGGGCACACTGCCAGGCCGTTTCTGGGCAGGATCCATATCAGCGGGAGACGGGGGCCCGGAGCTTCTGTCGGGGAAAATGGGGCTGACGGCTCGGTCGTAGTTCTGCTGAAGAGGCGAGTAATGAGGAATGACAGGGCTAGAGTTCAGGGGAACACTGTTTCTCGCGAGACTACTGCTCATCGGCAGGCTGGCGATGATTGACTTTGGTAGGAAGGTGAGCTCAGAAGATGCAACAGAGTTCAATCCCCATTTCTGAGTACGAGACCGGCGAGTGGGAGCCTGTATAGGTTGAACACTGTCAGGGTTGAAGATGGTGCCAGCAGTGGTGTAGGTGAACTTGGGAGTTTCGGACGCAGCACAATTGTCGGCCTTGGCAGGATTCATGGTGCCGACTGTCAAGTTCAAGATCGGTTGTAGATGCGCCATCTGAGGCAGGAGAATTGTGCTTGTCCTTTGCAGAAGGACCAAGGGTAAATGGTGATGTTGATATCTGAGGGGGAAAGTGTCGTCTTGAGCAGCTGTGCAGCTGTTAGCAGGGCCAAGGGGTAGATTGTCATGAAAAGATAGACTTGCCTCGCTCGGGTGAAGTCAAAGAAGGGACTTAAAATGGCGAGATGGCAAGGACGAAACCGAGCTGAGAACTGATTACTCCCGTAGATCCAACTACCTTTCTGTCCAGAAATTCCGATCCTATGGCATGCGCTCTCAGGTGAAGGGCAACCTAGGAGAAGAAAACGTGGGCAAGTATTTCTAGAGGAGGATTTGCCAGCCTGGTAAGCAGCGTCTCACAAGCAAGGTCGGAAAAAAGTGCGAGGAATACGTACAGTGACTTGATGATCCAGCGGCTACCTAGTTCGGCATGAATATCTCCAGATACCTACCTAGGTGGGGGATCTCAGGCGACGTGGGAGCGGTCAGTCGAGGAAGGGGGCGGTGGTGACGGGAGTGAGGGTGATGGAAAGTGTGATCACCACGATGAAAGCCGGGTGTTTTTCTTTTTGCTGAAGGGCAGTCGGACCCCGAGCTTGATGGTTGCAGGGCAGGCGCAGAGCACCAAGGAAGGAAGGCGTGAGGGTGGAGGGCAGGAAGTCAGGAAGGCAGGAAGGCGAGAAGAACAGAACCGAAAGCACGGTAGGTGCTAGACGTGGAAAGTATGCCGGTACACCGCACCTTCCTTGGTTGTTCGTCGCTCAAAGACCGAGCGAGGTCAGAGGCCCAAGAGGGTTCAGCCTCGAGGGCAAGACACATTCACCTGCCCACGGTAAGCCTCGTCCGCTGGAGACGTTTCCATGCGAAGCCCACAGGCACAAAGGGAGCTCTTCAAGCTCGACCGCTCTTGAAGCCCGGCCGAACTTCACAAGCTTGAGGTCCCGCCGTCAGTCTGCTATTGTCTGCCGTTACGAGCAGAATCTCCAAGTACCAGCGGGGGGTTGTCGAATATCCACAGGTGATAGCGGTAGAAAACTTGACGGCCGTGACAGTCTCTTTCGTCGGGGTACGACTGCGTCGACAGGAGCTCTCCCAGATAGCAATGCTCCGAAGCAGTCACCGCTTGAATGACGATGATGAAGCGGTCTTCGTGGGCGTCAAGATTGAAACGACGTGTAACACTATCTCTCGAACGTACCAAGCCTGTTGCGTACATCATCTTTGCCAACGGTAAAAAGAAGAAGGAATATCTATGTCTGTTGAAAACAGTTCAACGAGTATACAAGTCCAAATCGAAGTTGGCGAGGCGAAGCATGCTGACACTCATATATAGACGCTATAAGATTACCATCGAGTATCGCCACGAGGACATATACGTCCCCTTTTATACGTTCCCAACCTTGTCCATGCACATCACCTTGCAGACAATACCACCTGCCTCAATATCCTAATAACGCACTGCAGCTCCAATACAACCCGCCATGCCAACGAGTGGAGCCAAGTCCTCTCGCCAGCAAATTCTTGGGGGAGCGGCGGTTCAAGCTCACCGGGCGGCCGCGCGTGGTTCACCCCCTCCTCCGTTCAAACGGCGCTGGCCGGCCAGACAGCACACGTCAACCTGCCAAAAGTCCCATGACACATGGGCGGTCCGTGGACAGTGCTCATCCTACTCCCCCCCTCGCCTTTCCACAACAGCGCCCTCATTGGTTCTCTCAATCTTCTGTCATATCCCTTGACTGCCAGCAAGGCCAATGTGCCCAGTGCTCCCGGGAACACGAACGAGCTTCATGACGATCAAAGCTCTCACCCACTTCCGAACAAGTCCTGCCAGTCCAATGCGGGCAGAAGGCTTCTTCCGTCCAGTCAGGACGATCAGTCCATTCCGTCAACTCCCTTTTTCGTCCCACCCACTCAGCGAGGAAGGAGGAGGAGGAGGGGGGAAGGGGCCAGGATTTCTGATGTGCCAGAAGCAAGGAGACACACCAGCGTGCATCCATTACGGCTATCGCCGTCGCCGACAAACACGGCAGCAGGAGCTGCAGCCTTGGCCTGCAGCCTAGGTTCACCAGGTGAATGCTGCGCGCGTTGATCTCGGTGAAGCCAATGCGAATACTAGTTTGACCCATGTCAAAACAAATTAGACCATTGCGCGCGCGGCCCCTCGTGTCCTCGCCGACGAAGAGAGGAGAAACCTCTCGGATAAAATTGCCTGCTCGAAGCTGAGGCCTTCGCCACGGGAAACAACAAGATGCTACCACACGGAGTTGCAAGGAAACGGACGCTCATGTCTCCCTCCTCCAAGCAAAGCTCACACGAAAATCATGCCCACAAACGAGAACAGAAGCTGTCACATCACGCTCATACAGGCCACAGCCCAGACAAACGCACAGAAAGTACCTTCACGTTGGCATCCACCCCCACAGCCGCCACGGCAGTCGAAATTGCCGGCACCAAGAAACAAGCCACCGGATAGGGCACCACACCACCGATCCGCCATCCCTGGCCGATCAAAAGACAGATTCAACAAGGGGCGACCCGCGTTCTAGAAGGGGCTCTCGCCTCGCCCTGTGTGGTCGTTGTCACAAGCCAGGCGGCTGGCTCCCTTGGGCCTTAGGGAAAAGGGGGGCTCGACACGCGACAGCCCTGCAAAGCACAGCCCTAAACTAAAAAGGTAAAAGGGGGCAGCGGCGCGGATGTCTACTTGCGAACTCCCCGGGGGTCTAAAACGCTGGCGCCACCCCGCGCTGTCAGACGGAATCAGGCCATTTCACTTGTTCCTGCGTGGCGCGCCCATCGGCACCTGCGCGTCATGATCCAGTCGTTCGTCGGGTCCGGTGTCCCCCGCCCCTCACGATGCGCGCCTAGTGCTGGTCAAACATGAGAACATAATAGGGCCGACACGCAAGATACTCAAAGACGTGAGACATGGACAACCAACAAGCGAATTATACGCTCTCGTCTCGTGTTCCTGACTAAAGCTAGGTGCCTCGCGCTGTTTCCAATCCTTGCTCTGCGTGGCGTAACGGTTGGGGCCAGGAGCCGTTCGCCAACTTTGCGTATGGCCCGGCAGGCAAGAGACGCCTCTTGAACCAAGACCTCGGCCATTGCTCTCGTCAAAGCGTCCGCATCCTCCTGCCCGACCGTCACGGGCCCGGAGACCCGAAGTGTGTCTTCTTACCCCTCCACCCCCGCCTCGGTCAGCCCATCCGCATCTACAAGGGGCCGAGGATGGGCCGGTGCTGTGAAATCCGCAACTCCAACAGAGTGTTCCGTACATAGTATAGAAAGCAAAAAAAAAAGATCAAACCAGTTCGCAAGGGAAAAAGTAGGATGTGTAACGTTTGTCAAACTCCGTTGTCTCCATTCACTACCCATTTCAACAAAGGGGGTTGGTGTTCGGATCGAAGTGCCCAAAAATGGAGAAAATCCGAGACCAGGATATATACGGGTGGGCGCGAAGAATAAGCTTTGCGGTTGGGGAGGGGGGGCGACAGAAGCGTGGATCTTCAGGAACGTAGGACAGCTCGTCGCCTGAGCCCCCAGAAATGGCTCGAGTGATCAAGGAATGAATTTGAAGTGAAGTACCGCATCTCCAGATGAAGTCTAGCGTGAAGGTTGGCAACCGGTGGTACTCGTACTCGTGAACGAAGTGGGTGGTACTCGTGAACGAAGTGACAAAATTAAAGAGGCCCTTGAGGGTAGGCACTGCCAGGTATCATGCCAGCGCCGGGACCCCTGTTGGTGTTGGCGCTACGAGCCCCAGGCAGCTGAAAGTCGGGGTTGTTGTTAAGAAGCACGTCTTGCTGCCGGGGTTGAGGCGCCCGTCGAGGCATGGGCTGGCCGTTGTAGCCAGGCATTGGTGGAGGCGGGTTCCAGCGGGGGTTCACACTCCTCTGGGAGATGGACGTAAAGTTGGAGCGATCAGACTCAGCGCCGGGGCTACGCGCACGAGCGCCACGCTCCTGGCGAGGGGGGTAGTCATAGGTGTCGGATGGCGGCGGGTTGGGCTGCATGGGCGGCGGCTGGGCAGCTGCCGCCGGCGGCGTCGACGACGCGAAGCGCGGGTCAATGTCCTCGTAGTAGTTGTTGGTCTGCGCGGCCGCTTGTTGTGGCGAGTTGCGCCCAACAAGCTCTGCTGGCTGGGAACCACCTAGCGGCGACGGCACGCTCGGTGAGTTCCTTCCTTGGCCCTGTGCCCAGGCTTGGCGTGGCGGCATGTATTGCCTGAGGAGGAAATGTTAGAACCATCGTTTGAGTAGAAGGGTATTGCGCACGACTTACTCGTCCGAACTGTACTTGCTGCCCTCGCTCATGTACGTATCATGGCGGCGGTTGGACGAGTCTTGCACTCCCTGCTGTAGGCCTACCATGCCAGCGATGTCTGCATCGCTCTCACGAAGCCCACCGAAAGATCCATACCCCTGCGGGGCATGAGCAGGACTGCCAGAGACTGCATCCATCTCGACCGCCTGCCCGACCACGCCACGAGGTTCGTCGCTGGGCAAGGGTGGCGGCGACTCGGCGCGCGGCAAGCTCGATCTGTCGGGGTTGTAGGCCTCATAACTGCCGGGCAAAGAGGGGTTGGTGCTGTTGTTGACGCTATAGTTGGTCGCAGCCTCGTCAGGGCGCCCTTCGTAAGGCACGGCGTAGGCATTATGAGGACTCTGTTGTCTCTCATAGGGGCCTGGCCCGTTCTGGTAACCAGGGGTGGATCGCCCGGACATAATGGCCCCGCCGGCCATTGCACCCGCAGCGACGTAGCCGCCCCGCGAAGGCCCGTACCCCCCACCTCTGGCATTCGGCGGAGGACCGTAACCTCCTCGGCCACGAGGGCCGTAACCCCCCCTTCCGCCCATCGGCGGGGGGCCGCCATAGCCGCCGCGGCCGCCGCCGTAGCCACCCCTGCCGCGGTATCCACCAGGGGGCATGCCTCCACGACCCCTCGAGTTCATGCGGTCGAACTGTCGGTTGCTGTCGGATGGCCCTCTGCGCATCCCATAAGCGTCCTGCTGCGGCGCGTTGATGGGGTTACCATATTGGTCACGTTCAGGGCGAGGCACAGAGCCAGCTCGCGACGCTGGGGCGGTACTGCTGTATGTGTTCACATCTGAGGTGGGGTTGCTCGGGGTCCTCTCAATGGGACTGCGGTTGGTGAGAGGGATGCGCTCATCGCTAACCTGGTCGTCTTTCTTCTGGTCCCCAAAGGTTGCAAATGCGGGCAAGTTGTTGACCCCACCGTTGCCGCCGCTCAGGACTGGCATGCTGGGTTGTGATACGGTAGAGATGGCGGCCTTGGACTGCGCCTCACGGTTGAAGTAGTTTTCTCCGCTCATTTCCGCGTTTTCGGCAATCTTAGCCTTCCTGGCCTTCCTGCTGATCAATGTGCGACGCATGGCACAGGAAACGAGGCCGCTGAGACCGACCATGATGGTAGCAGCGAGGACAATGTAGGAGCCCCAGGCGAGATGGGGGATGAAAACCAAGACATCAACCAGGAAAGCCAGAAGGCACACCAGGAAGGTGATGGTCGAGAAGATGAAGACGACGAGGAGATAGCGAGACGAATGGGACGGCGAGTGAAGGTGAGCAACAGCGGCGAGGATGAAAAGAATAAGCGTCAGCAGCGCAGCGACGGGATGAACGATCAGAATAGCCGTCAGGCTGTTGCGAGTGCCTTCGGGAAGGTCAAAGTCATTGGCGCGTCCCCCAAGCCCATCTGCGCCGAGTCAGTGTTCAGTCGTCTCACACGGAACCGCATCAATGCCGCGGTAACGGTTGGGGGTGCACTCACTAAGATCGTAGCCAACCTGGATGGAGGAGCAAGCGCCGCGGTTGCAGTACCCGAGGACGCCATAGTCGACGCCGGCGAAGCTACCGAGGGGTATCGCCGTGATAATGGGAGCCGAGAGCACGGAGAGCAGAAGGAGGGCGAATGCCGCAAAAAGCAGCACCGACAGAGGTGTCGCCGGTCGCAGCATTTTATTGTTGAGTCGTCGGCCTGTCGGCAGAAGATGCCTGTGATACCAGGAGAGTGATGGTGGGAAGCGCCAGCGTCGTCAAGACGCGGCGAGAGAAAGAGGTCGTCGACGGCCCGGTTGAGGTTTGTGGTGGATGATTGGGAAGCGAGACAAAGTGCGCGCACGCGGTTGAGCGACGAGTATTACGGAGTGGGCAGGTTGGATCAGTCGCAGCGAGGAGACGTCGGCAGCATTGTCGAACTGCACAACAGAAAGAATTCGTGGTGTTGAGGTCGTCGGGGCGTTGGGAGGTCCGGCGTTGTCGTCGTCGTCGTTGTCGTGCGTCGTAGTGCGCGCCTTTCTTGTTCTACCCAACAGCCTTTGAGTCCTTCCTTCCTTCTGTTTTACGCTGGCGTCACTAGGACTCCGATGCGGTTTAGGTGGTGTGTCGGATAATGGAGAGGACGCAATTAAGAGAGTCGACACGAGCGAGTGGCGCGTTGTTCGTCGTGCAAAATCACCCCAAGGAAGGCGGTCGAGGTTCGAGAAGGAAACGGAAACGAGTGAATGGAAGGACTGAGGTAAACCGCCACAAGCCTGGTGGTGGTCTGGGTAAGGTAGACTTTGGTGGTGGTGTGGGAAATCAGGAAAGTGGCCGCTGGTGCTGGTGCGCACTGAGGGACGAGGGACGGAGAGGAGCAAGTTGTGTCTGGTTGGGACGACTGGTTGGAAGGGGGGGGGGACGCTGTGGCTCCCCTGCGCCCGCTCCTGCCCTTTGCCTACTACAACCCAAGCCTCCGCCCCAAGTCGCAA
This sequence comes from Verticillium nonalfalfae, assembly GCF_003724135.2. Classification (NCBI taxonomy): domain Eukaryota; kingdom Fungi; phylum Ascomycota; class Sordariomycetes; order Glomerellales; family Plectosphaerellaceae; genus Verticillium; species Verticillium nonalfalfae. The sequence goes on along the minus strand of NW_021167428.1, from coordinate 3,363 downwards.
TTGCCAGGTCGCAGGGAGCCTGCCCGCCGTAGGAAGGAGCACCGCCGGAGCAGTACCTTCGTGGCGCAGGCGCAGGAGAGCAGTCGCGGGCCTGACGGGGGGGTGTGGGGCATTTGCAGGCCACAGGCTAAGGTACTAGCCACTGTTCACTCCACCACACGCCCTCACTTGCAGCACCAGGAAGGTGGAATTGCGGGAGAATTTTAGGGTGGCAGAAGCCAACAGCCTGCCAGGGGCCTTGCCTTGCTTGGTTGCTTTTCCTCCACTCCCATCAGACAGGGTTTCCAAGCAGACGAGGCAAGACCAGCATCCACAACACCGGCGTGCTGCCCACCTTGCCCGCATCATTTGGAGATAAGGTGGCTCGGAGATTTGATCCTCGCCGTGTTTCTCTCACTCGCGGCAAGGTCGGAAAGTTGGTCGAGAAGACGCACCCCGTCTGGTGTACTGCAAGGATGCATACAGCAGCAGTAGCAGCAGAATGCAGCAGCAGTAGCAGCAGAATGCAACAGCAGTAGCAGCAGCAGAAGCACCGTCGACGTGGCTCAAATGAAAAACAAGAAGATGCGATGCGGGCTGCCATGTTTCCCCTCTACTGCTACTGTTGCATCTGCCTTCCTTGCCCATGCCTTTCGAAATCGGCTCGGAACCCGCATGCGCCCCCTTCGTCGAAAAGAGGGCACAGCCAATGACCACCGCTGCTTGGCTTCCAGGCCTCGTATCCACTCGGAAGCCCTTTGAACACTGCATACCTCTGAGACTAAAAAAGGTGCCTACTGACACCTCATTGCCATGGCGAGTCTTGACAATGCGATCTTTTGAGCCCCTCCCGCCTGTGCTGGAACCCGCCACACTCACTGGCTGCTCCTTTGAACCGCCTATGAACTGGACAATGCTTTGACTACTCATGCGCTACCAAAGCTAGCCTGGATGTTCTCCGCACCCAAGTGCTTCGCCTTGGCCTGGAATGGCGATAGCGCCATGTTTGTCTGGAGCCACGAGGGCGCTGAAGGCCAGACTAAAACAGGCACGCAAGGCACGGTACCTGAACCTTCACTGCACTGGAGCATGTTTTAAGAACTTATTGGAGCTGGCGCCGTCAGTTGCTGGTGCTGGGACCGATGTGTTTCTGGGGGCCCCAAGACGTTTGATGCTCCCAAGAGCCGCGAGGGACCTTGCTGCGTCCGAAATCGGTTCCGTTCTGAAGGGATGGTCGATTGTTCGTTCCTGCCATGCTCGAGCGTGCTTCCTCTCTGTTGATGCAAGGAAGCTGGGTCGGTCATTCCTCCTCTGGTTGTGGGTTCTCCTTTCCCACGCTTCAAGGGCCAAGATTGAATGTGGGGGGGCTACATGTACATGTACAACCTCCCCAAACGTGCCAATTGACACGCGTCCATCAAACTCACTCTCCCGCGTCTTTTTTTGTTGCCTATTGATGTGCCGCTTCCACCCCCTGGTCGATTCCTTGCCGTCATCTCCTTGGGAGAAAACTTGCAACATGGTCATGTCCGCTGATTGGCATGATCTCATTCTTCCATTACCTCATCGACAGGCCGCCTTTTACACGATTTTCCAGCGTGACTCGAAGCCTCTCTGCTGCGCCGAAACTCGACACGACGAGAGCCTCAACCACCTATGCTTCTTCCCTTGTCGGACTCCAGGCCCCTGGACTGCTTGTGAAGCAGACATCCCGGCTGCTTCATCTGGACTCTCGCCTGCCCCGCAGATCATCCATGTGGGCAAGTACCGTATCAACCTGCCCCGTCAGCCTGTCAAGCTTTGTCTGTGCTCCGACACATGCCTATGCGAGATATGCCGAGACCAGCCTCAGTCAGCTACGGACGTATTGTCCTCCTCCGCCGGGTTTCGAAGTCAATTTGCTCATGAGCATGGCTCGATTCGATCGGGTCGACAGGCAGTGGCGAAGCTGGGACTGCCTTTCTGTTTTCCCGCCTGTTCAAATCCAGCTTTAGTTTTTCTCCCATTCCACCAAGTGAACAAGAACAAGTACCCTTGGCAAAGGCCTGCCCTGCCATCTCCGTCCAATCTAGCCCGATCACCACGTCATCGCCGACCTCAAACAGCGGAGCACGGCTCGATGCTGCGACGCGGCGCCTCCCGCGCGTCTCAGAATTTCCGAGTCCGAGACCGCCCTGCTTCATCCCGCTGCTCTCGCTGCCAGGCCACAGGCGCTCGCAGCTCGCAGTCTGGCATTTGCCTCCGACATGATGCTGTGCGGCCTCTTGGCGGCGATGCGCGTTGTGGTTGGCTGGGGCCGTGATCTGGATGCCGCTGCCTCGTTACCGGGTACCCAATGGGCCTTGCCTCGAGAGTCGGACGTATGGTTCTTGATGTTGGAACATACTTTCGATATGACGATCCCGCTCGATAGTCTGTCTGCATGTTGTCTGCTTCGCGGTTTTGACCACGTGGGCGCGAGCCTCAGGGAAGAATAAAGCACGCTGTCGAGGGACTCGACATCTTCTTTCTCTGCCAGCCTGGAGTGGTACGTGCCAGGACCCGCTGTGCGACTTTCAACTTCGGTTTTCCAGCACGAATCCTCAGCTGTCCGACTCGATGATTGACCAAACTTCTGGTATCCTGGAATGCTTGATTTCATGGACCGAGACCCTGGTTACGGGAAGTCGGTGCACAAATCCGTTATAACTGCGATTGATCATCTTAGAGATAAAACCCGCAAGACCAAAACCACTGCATTTGGTATATGTAACACATATCCAAAAAAAAAAAAAAAAAAAAAAAAAAAAAAACCACAACATGTCGGATAGGTCTAGGCTCGAAACTTTTGACCTACCTATACTTTGTGTCCGAGGTCGCGTAAAGCTGCTGCTGTCAATCTGGAGACGCAGCAGACTATGTACGGCATGTTTACCTTTCAGGTCAGGTATCATGCCAGGTATTGCGTTCTGTTCAAAATCTCCTTCGAAAAAGCTATTTCTTCAAGAGACACCCAGAGACACCTTTGACAACACCAGTTTGATTGCCATGGGGTCGACAAGACAAGGAGTTGTTGTGGGATAGTGCAGCTCTGATCCGCTGAGATGCGAGGTTATCCACGTGCTGCATGGCAACACCGGCTTCTAATGTATGACAGCATCATGGGAAATCCACAAGTTCGCAAGAGCGTAAAACGCCTTATCGAGCTCACGGCTCAGGCTGATATACGCCAGGAGCCTCAGTCATGTCGTCCATCCTCAAGCCACCGTGCAAAGGACTATCTCCGGCGCCTGTCGGTCAATAGGCGGCTCTCCGGGGATAAGCGCACGGTCCCGTCGCAAACCCCAGACTACGGAAGACTGCAGGCCGAACTGGCTCAAAACCCCAAATGTGAGTATATTGACC
>NW_021167427.1:0-38022 GCF_003724135.2 Verticillium nonalfalfae | reverse complement strand
GATCTGGGGGGGGCGGCAGGGGACACATCTCACAGCTTGAAGATCCAGCTCAGCGGGTAGCTCCCGACGCGCTCGCCCTCGCGTATGCCGAGCAGCCAGCCCGTCAACAGGTCGAGCAGGTGCACGGTGACGACCCAGCTGTAGACGTACATGATGGTCTCGAGGTTGTCGTGAGGCAGCGTGCGGAGGTATATCTCAGCGTACGCCTCTCCTATGACGTACGCCATGAGGCCGACGAGGAGCGCGAGGCAGAACCAGACGAAGCGCACAAAGCTGGCGGGAAGCCAGCGGGCTCGCAGACGGGCCAGCAGCGGCTGCTGGTGTTGACGCTGCTGGGTCTGCCGCCCGCGGCGGCCCTGCTGGCTGCCATGCGCGTCAGGGGCGGGGCCGGCTAGAACGCGACGAGGAGGGGTGGCGCCGCCGAGGTCGCCGCCGGTCCACCAAGAGGTCGTGAAGATGCGCTGCGTGTCGGACATGCGGTTGCGGAGGCCCAGGTGGTGGCGCTGGGACGTTGTGAGGATGAGGAAGGCGATGGCGACGGGGGCAGCCATGACGATGAAGGTCCAGGCGATCCACGAGGTGTTGTGGACGGTGAGGAAGCGCGTCTCGGGGCGGAGGTAGATGGGGATCGGGAGTACGAGGGCGAGGGTGGCTATGAGTGAGACGGTGGGCAGGAAGCCAAGAGACTGGGGCCACCAGTTGAGGCTGTAGAGGTTGAAGACTTTTGTGATCCATATGAGGGCGGTCAGGTTGTAGAAATTGTAGTAGACGAAGAGGAAGAACCAAAAGTTGACGCGCACGCGAGGCTGGCCGTGGCCGGGTGTCTTGCGCGTGGGGGCATCAGAGGGGACGCCGTCGCCGCCGTGGTGATCGTTGCCGTCGCCGTCGTCGAGGAGGGGATACTGCGGGAAGGGAAGGGCACACCATCCGATGGCCTGTACGTGGTCAGCATTGTAACCAGAGTTTGCTTCACCTCTCCGACATCTCGTCTCGTGGACGTACCAGGACGGCCGGCAGCACGACCAAAACACCATATCGACTCCACCAAACATCGACCACCCTCCTCACGGCGCCCTGCTTCGGCTCGATCCAAACATCCACCGTCTTCCTCCATAGCCTCCTCCACCACCCCCTGCCCTCGTTGTGCGCGTCATCAAGCGCCGCCTGCACATCATCGTCGTCGTCGTCGTCGTCATCATCGAGGCCGGCCGCCAAGACGGCGCCGTAGCCGACATGGACGCTCCCTCGGCCGTTCCCGAGGGCCGAAGACAACAGGCCTAGCGCGCCATGAGAGGGCCTCCGGGCGGTGGAAGGCGGAACGGCTCGGAAGCGACCGAGGAGTGGGGAGGATTCGGGCTGGAAGCGGGCGCGAGACTCCTGGCCCGGGGTGAAGGGGAAGAAGGAGGGCATTTAGATTTAAAAACAAAAAAAAAAAAAAGGCCAGAAGAGAGGAGGAGAGAGGGAGGCTAGCGTGCAGCTGGCGCCGAGCGAGGCATTGGGTCGGATTCGTGGGTTCGGGGCTGCAGGAGGACGGGCCTCGATGTCGCTGGAGGGGTCTGCTTGCGAGGACGAGGGGTTCGTGGTGGTGTGCGGGTGGGTGCGCGGGTCGGGTGCAACGGCGACGTCAAGGTTGAAGCGAGGATGATGTCGAAATGCTGGAGTCCAAGTTGCAGTCCAGGTCCAAGCTTGGGTCGAGGTCCAGGTCGAGGTCCAGGTCCATGTCTGTCCGGGGTCAGGGTCCAGTGACGATTGTTTCCTGACCGACTTGACCTGACAAGGGATGGCGCTTGCGCAGGGGACCAGCCCGGCCGCTGGGCATTCTTCCCTCTAAGCGCTACCCGCCAGTGTCTTGGGCCCCTGAGGGTGCCTGCTACTGAGCGCCTCCTTAGAGGTCTGGGCAGGACTGTTAGGCGAGCCAGTGGCTAGTGGCTGGCTGTTGGGTGGGCGGGCCATTGACTGCCAGAGCACCGCACCACCATGGCGAGGCCCCGATGTTTTTGCGTCGGGAGAAACTTCGGCACTCCAAAGCCCAAACACCCCAACCCCAACGTCGCTCAGCCTCCATCCATTCTTGATTCAAGATTCAATGGACAATGCATGAACAAGCCACAAACCCGAGTTCCAGTAATCCGCATCACGCCGCCCGGAGCTCGTGCACTCTTTGCATCTCCGAATGCCCAGGGCAACTGCCGAGGCTGGGATGGGCAGGCTCGAAGCTACGATCCTTACCAGATCCTACGCAGTTCCAACATCAGCGTCTCGTCAAAACGCGGGGGGTCGCAGTCTGGACTGGGACTGCAACGGGAAAAGGGTTGTCGCCTGCCAGCCACAGCCAAGATCGCCATGACCTGCTTTAGCACCAGGAATCCATCCGGCGCCAACCAACAAGAGCCGCCTCGTCTTTTGCTGTGCACAGGAACATGTAAGCCAAGGAGAATGGCGAAAGAGGCGGCGTCTGATATGTCCACAAGGAATAAAAGCTGGAGCCCCGCCTCGAGGCCTGGAAGTATCTTGACGTCGGTAGACCCAGACAAGCGGGGTCTCAGTATGCATTGCCTGCCCATGTGGGTTTGTCCCACTTGAGGAAGAGCTGTGTGTTCTATGCGCATGGCATCGTTCACGCGGTTTCGCATGTGGACACTTTAGCCGCACAGCAGGCTGCTTGCTGCATTTTAGCCAGGCCGAGGCGAGGGAAAATGATGGGCACAAATAGCAACCGAAGATGAGCAGACGACCAAGCGGACCAAAAAACCCAATTCAATGTGGCAGCAGATAGGATGAGGCCCACCGGGCGGCACCTCAGGACCGAGTCTCACTGGGCACGGCGCCGGGGCCAATGGCCCCCCCAACTTTCGGGGCAGTCGGGGCGATGGCCTGTGATCGCCGTGATTGGCGCGCCAGAGCCATCTCGACGCTTGCAAAGGGGAATCGGTCTTACAGCGACCGAAGCGCACCAAAAGAAGGGCGAGAGCCAGTACCACTATGCGCTGCTCTTCTTCCCTCCCCTCCCCCCACCTTGTGCGCGCCCACATGTTCCATTTCCGCCCCTACGAGCGCATCTAGCTTGACAAGCTTCGTACCCTGCGTGACCTTTGGATGTGGGGAACCCTGGCCCGTGTTTTGCTGCGTCCTGAGAATTCCCGATGGGACCGCCGCGAATGGCCGCCGAGAACGACGAGACGAGACGTGTCGGCGGCGATGGGGCGAAACGGCCACCGAGGGGTTGGAGGGGTCACCAAATCCTTCCCATCCAATATATAGCAAGAGATCTGACCCTCCCCCTCCTTCGGTCGTCGTCACACGGCATCGCGCCAGCTCAGCTCTGCTTCTCCTCACCTCTTTCCTACAAACTCCTCATCAGCCCTGGGCTCCTCTGCTTCTCTACCTAACCCTCCTCCCGCCGCTTTCTCCCGTCTATCTCATCGCAAACCCTCCTAGCCAAGGCCGACAGTCCGGTTCGCATCGCCATCACGCAGCACACGATCGGCATCATCGAGACGAAGACGAAGGAGAAAAAAGAAAGTCACGATCAGAAACACAAAGCGATCATGACGGCGACAAACGGCACCAACGGGCACACCAACGGCGCCACAGCCAAGCAGTCTAAGGGCAATATTGGCGTCTTCACAAACCCCAAGCACGACCTGTGGATCAACGAGGCTGAGCCCTCTCTTGAGAAAGTCAACTCTGGCGAGGGACTTGCCGTTGGAGAGGTGACGGTTGCCATCAGGAGCACCGGTATCTGCGGGTGAGTTTTTTTTTTGTTTCCCCAAGTACGCGGCAAAAGTCGCAGCACGCATTCCATCTTCAGTCGGATCAAAATGATGCCAAACCCAGGGGAAAAAGACTGACTCGACCAGCTCCGACATTCACTTCTGGTGCCATGGCTGCATCGGCCCCATGATTGTCGAGGGCGACCACATTCTCGGTCACGAGTCGGCCGGCGATGTCATCGCAGTGCACCCCAGCGTCGAGCACCTCAAGGTCGGCGACCGCGTCGCCATCGAGCCCAACGTCATCTGCAACGCCTGCGAGCCCTGCCTCACGGGGCGCTACAACGGCTGCGAGAAGGTAGAGTTCCTTTCGACGCCTCCCGTGCCCGGCCTGCTGAGGCGATACGTCAACCACCCCGCTGTCTGGTGCCACAAGATCGGCGACATGTCGTACGAGAACGGCGCCATGCTTGAGCCCCTGAGCGTCGCCCTCGCCGGCATGCAGCGCGCTGGCGTTCGCCTCGGCGACCCCGTCCTCATCTGCGGCGCCGGTCCCATCGGCCTCATCACGCTCCTCTGCTGCCGCGCCGCGGGCGCCACGCCGCTCGTCATCACCGACATTGACGAGGGCCGCCTCGCTTTCGCCAAGGAGCTCTGCCCCTCGGTCATCACGCACAAGGTCGAGCGTGCGACGCCCGAGGACTCGGCCAAGGCCATCGTCCAGGCGTTTGGCGGCGTCGAGCCGGCCATCGCGCTCGAGTGCACGGGCGTCGAGAGCAGCATCGCCACGGCCATCTGGGCGTGCAAGTTTGGCGGCAAGGTCTTCATCATTGGTGTCGGCAAGAACGAGATCAACATTCCCTTTATGCGCGCGAGCGTCAAGGAGATTGACATTCAGCTGCAGTACAGGTACTGCAACACGTGGCCGCGCGCCATCCGTCTCGTCGAGAGCGGCGTCATCGACCTCACCAAGCTGGTCACGCACAGGTTCAACCTCGAGGATGCGCTCAAGGCATTCGACACGGCCAAGGACCCCAAGACGGGCGCCATCAAGGTGCAGATCCAGAGCCTGGAGTGATTGATGGTGCGAGAGAAGGATACTCTAGCAAAGGAGGCAACTGATTAGCATCGAGGTGTTGGTTGGCGTAAGTGTTGAGTGGTGGTGACTGTGACGATGGCATGACTGGCTTTCCTGGTGTTGAATACCACAATCTTCTGTATATCATGATGAATCTCGTGAGATGTGCTCAATGTCTCCCAGTGACGGTGCATGCGGTGTGCCATTGTGACCTTGCCGAGAGAAGCTTCTTGCGACCTTGTAGAGAGAAGCAGAAGCTTGTGAAAAGGGCAGCGGCAATGGAAACTACGTGCCTGGCTATTCCTTCCTGCCATTGACTTCGTGGAAGGAGCTTGGGCCCCGTCTTGCCGACACTGAATTGGCACCCTCTCATTGGCTGTGTCTAGCTCCCCCAATCAGTTAGCGGCCCGAGCCACAGTGCCAGCCACTCACCAGACAGAGAAGGAGAGCGCGAGAGGTCCACTTGCCCGGCTCGCAATGGAACAACCTGAAGCGAAATCTTCCGAGCTCTTTTTTTCCAATCCTCGCTCGCCCCGTCTCGTCACCTCACCACCCCCGACCTCAACCTCCACGCCCATCTCCATCAATTGGCCGCCAGCGACACTCCCGCCGAGCCCCCTTCACCGACCAACGCGCCTTCGAACGTTCATCTCGTTACGAAAGCCTCTTCCGATCTCTTGCACTCGGTTGATTCCTTCTCCTGCCGCCTACCACCACAATGTCTGCCGTCGCCGCCCGTCCCGTCCTGCGGTCCGCCGCCCTGAGGAACACCCGCCTCCCTTCGCGCATCGCCGCCCGCTTCGAGTCGTCCACCACCCAGAAGGCCGCCGATGCCGCCAAGGAGCAGGCCTCGAACATCCAGTCCAAGGCCTCTGAGGGCCTGAGCCGCGTCTCCAGCTCTGCCGGCCCCGCCATCGCCGGCGCTGCCAAGGGCGTCGCCAACGCCCTCGGCAAGGTCGGCGGTCGCACCGGCCGTGTCATCGCCTTCGTCGAGAAGCAGGTCCCCTTTGTCGTCTACTACTCCAAGGTCGGCCTCGAGGTCTCCAAGATTGTCTTCCGCGGCCAGAAGATGGCTCCTCCGTAAGTTCAAGCGCGCTCGCTCCCTGATGGCTTGCGAGACCAGGACATGCCCATTAGGTCATGAGCCGAAGCATGAACGCGATCGAAGAATCTGACCATGAACTCCTTGACAGTCCCATCGCCACCTTCCAGTCCTACGCCCAGAACGCTCTCCAGTCCGCCAAGAACCCCGGCGCCCTCTTCAACTCCGCCTCCCAGACCGCCCAGTCCGCTGCTCAGTCCGCGGCTCAGCAGCCCGCTGCTGCTGCCCAGCGCCTCCGCGGCATCAACACGGCGACGCTTATCACCGTCGGTGTCGTCGCCGCCGAGTGCCTCGGCTTCTTCACCATTGGCGAGATGATCGGCCGCTTCAAGCTTGTCGGCTACCACGGCGAGACCGGTGCCGCTCACCACTAAGCGCATTCTTGCTAGCGATGAGCGAAGGGAAAGTCCTTTATTTTGCAATCGGCATGACGCAGTCTCGCGAATTGGGGGTTGCGGGCGTGACATAGAAGAGAAGGGAGCGAAGCGAGCTCGACGGAAAAGAATACACGGAAGCTTCGAATAGACGGCCATAATGGGTGGCAAATCCAGCCTCCTTGTTCTTCATCGCCGTCAAGGGCGATGGGGGCTCACCCGGAGATCCTGTTGTCGTATGTCGGGTCAGGAACAATGAGGATGAAGAGAGAGAGGGATAGACCGAGGGAGACAGATTCGCTCCTCGGTTGGTTCCCATGATCATCGGTTTTTTTCTTTTGTAGACCCTGTACACCACCACCTGGACGCAGCTCGGCTGCTGTCTGCTCTGCCTACGGCGGGGAGAATGGGAAGAACTCGTTGAAAGTATTTGCCTACGCGTTGCTGTGATTTGCCGAATCCGAAGAGCTACTGTACGTGCTGAGAGTGTTGGTTTATCGACAGGGCTGTCGAGATTTTATCGGCCTTCTTCCCGCGAAGCATGGTGCATGCCATCCAGTGTGTCTCCATGGCATGTCTTCACTCCAGCATAGGTCATGCCCTCTGCATCTCTACAAGTTCAGAGACCAGCACTAATTTTCTAGTGATGCGTTGCTTCATGAGTTACTTGCTATACATCCTAAACAAAGCATCAGCAAGCAGCCACCAAGTAGATATGTGAGGATCCGCTCATATAACGCCCAGGACCCTCCCCTCAATTGCCTGTCCGTATGTCTTGCACACGCAGCTTGAAGCTTAGATCAACTGACCTAATGAGACCTGCTTGGTCTCTTGAACTCATTCACACAGCAAAACATCACAGATGTGCACCATCACGAATTGATGCTTTTCTGGTTCACAGCAAAAGACGCAAGAGGCTGGACACGTCGTGTCGATCCTCAAGACGGGCATCTTGCACTCGGGTGACGGTGCGTGTTAGGATCATTGATCAAGTCCGACACACCAGCCCATACACGATAAGCCACCCATCATTTCTCAACAACCGACAGGATCAGCACTTCAATGAGGCACCAACTTCTTCATTCCGGACCCCTTTCAGCTTATCCCATCCAGTTGATCAAAAACAATTTCAGGTACCCTAAACGGGCCGCCCGAGGCCCCCGTACGGCCGCCATCAAGCGGCCCCCTTTCACTCGTGCCACGCAAAAACATAAAATAACAACACACCGCGACCCGGCCAGCTCCACACACACACACAAACATATACATCGTCATCGTTACCACCATTGATAGATGGGTAGCAAACAAACAGTTCCACCAAGCGGCCTACAGACCCCTGAATCACTGTGCCATCATGCCCGACTACGCTGTCTATCACCAACGTCCTTTCCATCCACATCCCCCATGAACTTTGACCTCACCGCCCTCTTTCTTGACGAAGCCGAAATAAACAACAACACACGAAAGTCATAGATTGTTGGCGCTAGCACCAGTATTCAAGAGGTCACACGGTCTTATACCGCTGCTCTGCCCATGCAGTGCCAGCTGGACATGCATCCTCCCCTGCTGGAAGAGCGTCGCCTACTCACCGGTCGGGGTCTCCCTCCAGTCCATCGTCGATAGCACGATCCGTCTTGCCGGGTTGGCGACACCAACCATCGCGACCTCAATCATGTCAGGGATGCGGCTTTGACTTCGAGAGCAGGGAGGGGGGAAAGGCCGGCAACAGAGACCAGAGACAATGGGTTCATCGAAGACCTGCAAGCCATGTTTCGCCGCCACCAGCGGCGATCGTCACACGAGAATAGTCCCTTCCTCGAAAGAGAGGAAAAACCCACGAAGGGACCGCCATGACAAACCCAACCCCTATCCGGTCCGTATCCAAGGAGAAAAGGGACAACAACGCCGTGCGCCGGTACCTTTCAAACAAGGGGGCAAGTTACAGAGAGATGGCAGATACCTCACATTCCATTGACCGTTCCGTGACCCGCCAACGGGACACCGGTACCGGTAACACAGTATCAGCCGGGCAAACCGGGGACAGCGCATGCCCCGAGCCCAACAATGCCAGCAAAATGTCTGCCTGCGTCATGTTCGTGAACCTAGCGGACAGGTAGCACACGATAGCCAGCCACACACCTAGACCTCGTTCCCACGCAGCAAAATGTTGGGATGCCCGGAGACGGCACACTAGGAGTGGCAGCCTCGGTCTGATGCCCAGGGGGTGTGACAAGGCGCGTGTGAGCGAAGCCGCCTCTCTGACCCGCCGTCGTGCAGGGTGACGAGGGAGGCATTCTCGTAAGCAACCCCTATATATGAGAGCACAGGGTACTTGTACGGGAAGGACAACAACAAGTACACGTCAAAGCAACGCTGCCTGGTTTGATTGGCCGTTTGTTCAAGTACAGGACGAGGGTACATAGCCGAGGTGATATCATCCCTGGCAAGACATCTCAACAAGCGACCTGATACTCTACAGTCGGCTACCCAAGTCAGATCGTGAAAGAGGCAATGCAATGGTGAGAAATATGTGAAGGAAATCAAGAGGCAAGACCATCTGGCAGGGCTCAGGGAGCCGGAAGCTCTCATACGATCAGTGTCCGGGCCGGAAGGCAAAGTTAGGCTGCCGGATTGACGGGTATAATCTCTGATAATGACCGAACGTAAGTTGTAAATAAGTCGCTGTCGATTTGAAACAGTCATTGAGCGCCAAAATTGGTATTGAGAAAGCTCGCCGTGCAAATGGCACCAACATGAGCAAACTCTACTTGACTTTTTTGCCCATGCCAAAAACTACTGCTTTCGAGCATCCAATCGCCCGCATGCTCTCCAAGTGTCCCTACCAGATGAGTAGAAGATATCAATATTTACATATGCACACATATCATTGCATCGAGAGATTTCCCACTCCAGAACCAAAATTTAGCAGAAATCTAGGTGGTCCCAATTGCTTCTGGAAATCTGGACATGACGCTTTGCGGCCTACAGAAAAAGGAACAGGACTCTGATGGTCTGCCTGAACGCGAGAACTAAAAAATAATGAAACCAATAATCCAAGGCAGCTCCTATGCGCCAGTCACACAAAGCGCAAGGCATGCCTGCGACCGTCGTTCCTTTTTGGTGGTAGGTACCGCGCTGTGCTGTACGCTGCATCAACTGCGGGTGCCAGGCGAGGTGGACTACGGCCACTACCCGGAACGAGCTTTAGGCTTGGCAAACATCCCGAACCAAAGCGGGCAGCCACATGCTGCGGGATCTAGTCGAGGGATCAGATGATCCCTGGAGACCGCGGTTGCGTCTGACAGCGAAACTTTTCACTATAGCAAAGTCGCTGGCCAATGTCGAGCCCCAAGCTGGCCTAGTAGACCAGACAGATATTTGAGAGTTCCATGTCGTCCGCAAATTAGCAGGACGCCTTCAGGCGGTATGCTTTAGAAGGCAGCAAATGGTGTCGTGGCCAAAAGGGAGGATGACCTCACTGTGTAGGGCGCTCCGTCGCTTTCCAGAGCGCACCTAGAAGCGAAGGCGACCAGGATATATTTCAAGGACGATGAGATATTGGCGAATAAAGCGATGATATATGGCAAAGGCGGTGATGATAGTGGTAGTATACAGAGGATGGAAAAGGCTCGGTGACCCAATCGCTGTTGTGCTTTCGTCCAGTTTAGGGGCGTCTGGTCTGTAGTGCGGTTTCCGGCCACCAGCACCAGTATCGACAACGTGTTATAATGACGGAAGGGTAACGACAGGGTCACCGACACTTGCTCGCGACGCGTTTGCGAGCGCGGGATGACATGAAGCCTCTCCCCCTCCGTCGACTGAAAGCTTTTAAGCTGACTGAGAAAGGTGGAAATACAACACATGCCGAGGATCGGTAATTGGGCCATGCCCCTTCATCCTCATCATTGGCTCGGTTTCCTAGCCGTCCATACATGTCTGGGCTCGACTATTAGCGTGTCTTCGACTTCTCGGCGGGTAACTGCATAGGGGCCACTCACAGTCGGCAGTAAGCATGGATGCTAAGTTTACAGAGGTTCTTCTTCACCTCGCTTCCGAGACTCTGTACTTGTTCGACGGGCCAACCCTCAACTCGGGTGAGTGGTGCTAGGCTCATAGCATTGACGGCATGAGTGGCTGCAAGATTGAACCATCGGCCCAACTCTTGGTCATGCTTATTGTCGGCCCAGGGGTTGATCGGAAGCTTGACAATTGTCTCGGTAACGTCCGTGAAACCTATCGCTTGGAGGTCGCCCTTGATTCTGTCATTGATGTCCAGTGGCGTGCCAAAGGTCCGTAACGCCCGATGTACAGCTTCGCTCCAAGCCACCAGAGCTGTGTCTGAGGTGAGTGTGTTGTCGTCAGACCGGAACGTCCAGTCGATCTCTACATGTTCCAGATAGCCTCCAGGTTTCAGATGCCTAATCGGTGCTTTAGTAGATGATCGAGTAGTCCTTGGTTGCGAATCAGTGCTTACCTGAAAATCTTCCGGTAGAGATCCGTCCAATCCCGAATCCCACCCATCAGAAGCTGAATATGTATCAAGTCGTAATCATTCTCGCGCAGCGGCCAGGGTTCTTCTACATCTGCCTGCATAAAAGACACCGTAGATGGTACGCTGGAGTGTGTCAGCCAGTGAGATTTCAGCCATTGCAGCGAGTTGTCCGAACTCACTCAGCGGGCTGAATATAAGCAAGATCTAATCCATGCACGAGACCGTGGTTCTCAGGCCCCTTCCAGAGGGCGCTGCATATGTCGTCAGTGGATATGGTCGCCTTGAAATATATATTCAAGCAGAATCTTACTCGGAAACATCGATTGCCCATATGCCAGTGCCCGTGCCGAGATCGAGAACTCGAGCGCGGTCTGGAACCTCGTTGTCGAAGTGCTTATTCTGCCGAGCCAACGACACAACCCGGTGAAAGACGTCAAACCTGTCTTTTTCTTCCTACGCACATACGCGACGTCAGCAAGGTGTTCGAATAACCCCCAGTTTGCAAGTTGACTCACCTCATCGATGGGGAATAAGTAACGTCCAGGGCGAAACTCTCCATAAACACGACCATTTTCCCGATGACCTTGCGTTCCTGAATTTCTGCTGATGACCGGCGATTGGTTAGCGATATAACTACATTCTGAGCCAGGAGGTGCGGCGGAGGGAGAGTAATACCCGTTGATAGACATGATAACTGACACGCGAAACGCGCGATTGTTGTTAAGCCAGCAGTGGAGAATCGGTGGTGTGGTGCCTGGATAACCGAGACTCCAATGCGGTGATAGGTGAGCTCTGTGGTGGTATGCAGATGAAAGAAGCGAGACCAAGGGCCACAATTGGTTGAGTTCAGGTACTCAGACAGTGCGGCAATGCTCTGGTTATAAGCGTCGGTGGTCGTAGGATGGAATACCTTTCGAATAGGTCAGCCTGACTGCTCAAGACCAAGCAATGAGTCAAAATCAATGAACAGAAACAAGTGGCCCTCTTTCTAGGAGAATAACAGAGGCTTCCAGGTGAAGAGAGAACGTATGAAGTATGTTTTGTAAGAGAAGCGAGGTGGTGGTGGTTGGCAGGCTGCAGACAAGGCATGTCGGTAGAACATACTCCTCCGAGGACGAGCACAGGTCCTTTTTATGGGGCGGACCACGGTCCTCGTAGACGGAGGCATGATGACCAGGCGAGGTAAACAGGAGAATAAAAGAGTGAACGAATCGAGACAACCAACAGGAAAAACATGGGGACGCAAGGATGAGCGTGTGTGTTTTGCAGAGGGCCGGGCAGAGTAACTTGACTGATTTGTATCCCAAGGACAGTTAGGCCTTGTACCATGTCCCAACCTCACACACGAACGCCCAGTGAGGACGGGGATCTGTCTCTTCCTTTGCGATGTGTTGTTGCGGGACAAGATATGACACGACACCGTACAGGGTGACTACGACAAAGTCGGTAGGCAGCCCGCCAAAGTGGCCAACAACTTGAGGCGTGGAGCCACATCCAGGACAGGACAAACCGTCGCGGTCCGTGTATCTCTGCACATCTGCCTGCCTACTGAGGCGCTGACAGAGAGCTGTGAACAGCAGACGAGCGCAACGTTGTTGGCCCGAAAGCCAGTACCTGCTGCACCTGCGTGGAGCGTGGCGACTGCCTAGGCAACTGGCTGACTTGTCCAAGTTCTCCAGCGCAGAGCCAACTAGGGGCATGCTGTGCTGCGCCGTGCATGTGAAGCGGGAAAAACCAATCGACCAGCGAGTGGGTGTGCTAGGAGACGAGAGGGGGGTGGAGTGAGAACGAAGGAGGACTGTGACGGCATAGGACAATCGTGCTGCGCGGACGATATCGTAGCCATGCCACAGAGGAACAGCTTGACAGGCACACCTACCTGACAGGTTGGGATATCTCGCTCGCGGGTGACGACGGAGTTCACGACCCTTTCTGGCCCGCCCAAACGGCCATTCGAGGCGTCGAAGCAATGTCGTGAAAAGTGAGAGGCACAGGCGAATGCTGATCCGAATGCTACTTGACTGTGGCTCAAGCAATCTAGAGTGATCCGTTCCGAGGTAGACAAATGGAGATCAATCTTCGAGGAATGGCCAGACGTTGTCGCAATGCTGAGAAGCCCAAGTCGCACTCAAAAGTAAATGATCTAGTGCGAGGAGCGAGGCTGCGGGCTTGAGGCGTAGACTATTTGGGCCTGTGTCGATCAATTGGAGGCTTTGGCGGCTGAGTGTAGTGCTGTCGGAATTTTGCTGAAGCAAGGTCAGGCGTGGAGCAAGAATTGGAGATTGTGCAGGCGCTGGCGTTGGTGACGAAGGCGAAGTGACCTGCGGCAGGCCTGACTCGAGACTCGATTCGAGACTCGGCGTTGGGGACGGGAACGGGAACGGGGAACGGGGGTGGGCAGGGCAGGCAATGGCTATCGGCTCGATCGTCCGGGGGGTTCTGACAACGTTAAGTAATTACCTTAGGATAAGGCACCGAACTTTAGTCGAAGTAGAGTAGAACTGAGCAGATTCAAACGCCGGGCGACGGGACATGAGGAGGGACGGAATTGCCCACACTTAGGGCGAACCAGGCGAGGTATGGTAAAGTAGGCTGAGATTTGTGGGTTTTCCCCCTGGTTCCCTGCCCGCGATAATTGCGATGCCAGATTCGGGACCAGAAGATGGACGGACGCAAAGAAGGGGGGGGGGAGCAGGCTAGTCAAGGTGGTGTCCTTGTCGCTTTGTCTGCCGCAGCCGCCGCTTGTCGACGTTGGTGTCTGCGCCTGGATCTGCGTCTGCCCACTGCGGATGACCTGCGTTAGTCTGCACCTTGACGAGACTAGGATGGCTTCCCTGACTGCCTCTGTTTTTTACCCATTGCCTCCGACATGTCATCCCATGGCCTTGCGGCGTCGGCGGCGACGTAACGTCTAGTAGGGCACAAGGGGAGGCCCGTCCGTCCATGTTCCATGCTCCTTGTTCAGGGCCGGGTGGTCTGTGTCTCTGTTGTCTGGGCCCCGTCCAATGAAGTCCACACGGCGGGCGTCAATCTTAGTGCACTAGGAACATGGACCTGGCTGGACGAGGAAGACGTCTGGCGCCACCGATTTGACTGGGGAAATTCCAGGCGCGTCAGGCCAGCAACGATCTTTTGTTTGGTCTAATGATCATCCACAACAATGTATTTGGCCGCATATGGACGTAAACGTGGTTGTGGATGTGGCTGTGGATGCTGAGGGATGATGTTGCCATGTCGAGATTGGATTGAAGTCGAGTGGAGAGAGGTTGGTGAGGGCAATGGGAAAGCTACTCGACTACCTGCGGTGTCCACATGAGTGAGGTAGGTAGGTGTGGGGAGCAGATCGGCTGCCTGAGGTAGGAGCGTCTCCATGCTAGGTAGATCCTTCTGTTTCTTTGGTCCACGGGCTCTGTCCTTCCTCAAGACACCTCACCTCACGATGTCGTTGATACCATTGGCAGTCAGGACCAACAGGCAAGTAGCGTAAGGTATCAAGTGTGTCTTGCTAGGCATGATACTCCTAGCCCTGGCTGTTTCCCAGAAACATGGAAGGCGACGGACGGCACGGCTCAGCCAGCGTTTAAGTGGATCTAGACAAGGAACATGCCAGCCAGTCAGATGTACTACCCACTCAACGGACGATGAGTTTTAGTGCCCGTCCGGTCTTCACTGGGCATTTTTGGGAGGACTCCCGCATCCACTCGCAACCCGCACCCCCTGAACCTGCACGCTTTCGCGCTCCTGCCCGGCATGCCTTTCCCTGTCCCTGCCTGCTCTCTTCAATGCTCCCGACCCCCCTCCCCTGTCGGAGCTAGTTGTGCCTTCCTCCCACAACGCCTAACTGAATCCCCAGCCAGGGCAGCCGCCCTACAAACAGCCAGGTAGACACCCAGGTACCTACCTTGGCAGAAGGAGGACCGTCTCTTTGATTCCCTGTCACCACTCTCCTTGACTCTCTCCAGCTCCTTGCGGGTGCCCTGTTGTGGGCGCGAATGGTGAAACACCCAAGGTCCTGGTCATGTCAGCCTCCTTGGGAGGATGCGGGTTTGAGTGAATAGGTAGCGTGAAGCTGATGAGCTGTAAGTTGGGTCCCGGAACTACCTAATTAGGTACCGTACGTCCTCAGAGACAACGGTAGGGCGTGTTTGGTGCCGAGAGAGAGGAAAGGCACGGCCTGTCAAGCTGAGCTGTTGGTCCAATGTCCAGTAGGTTCGACCCAGAATAGCGGGGGCATCCCCAATTCTTCCTATGCTTCCTTCCTTCCTTCCTTCCTTCCTTTGGGCACCTTGCTCGATGGGAGGGCGTGGGAATCATATCGCAGATGGTCAGCTTTTGTCTAATTGTGGTTGCTCATGCCCAGGCTGGTGCTTGCCTGCCGCGAGAAAGGGGGTTGTACCCCCCTCGTGCATCTACTTCAGGTACCTTACCTAGCCAGCCAACGCGTCATCATCGTCAAGTCGCCTGCCTCGCATTACCCTTCACATGCCTGAAATCTGATTCGTGTACGTGGCCGCTATAAGCAGCAAGCCAGCCAGCCTTATAGGGCGTGACGACAGAGTTATCCTTTGCACCATATTGATGCTGGTCCATGGCTTCTGGAGGTAATAACTCAAGCGAAATCAATCCACTTCACGTCCAGCGCCACGGGTTCACAGTCGCTGTAAGGAGGCGGGGTGGATGGGTTGATGGGTTGATCTCGCCGCTTTTGTCCGGCCCAGTAGCTTGGGACGGGCTAATGAGTTACCTGGAGGATCTGTCACCAGGCCGCAGCTCGACAATTTTCCTTCTCCGCGGGAGTCCTCGTCATCGACATGCCTCTTACAACGTACAGTGTGGTCATTTCTTACGCATTGGAATCAATCTGGAAGATTGCCTCGTTCAGAGCCGCGGACAAATTGGTTGAGAGGGCAAACAGACGTCGAAACCGAGAGAACACCAAGACGCATTGGACAAGTGGGCAGAACAAAGGGCGCGCCAGTATACTCCTACTGCCAACGGAACGACTCACATACATGCACTGCAACATACATACTCATCACGATCTCTCTGCATCCCAAGCCATCGACCTTAAACGGCGGCAGATATGGGTGCACAAATACAAGGACCTTGTTCCCGCAGACCTCGCCCGCCTTTCAGGCACTGCTATTGTCGCACTGGGCAGTCTTGTGACTGCTCATCGTATCGGTGCACGACGCTGCATCTCTCTACACAAAGGCATTTCAGTCGCAAGGGTAAACAGGAGTCCCGTTTTCAGTGATCATCCCGAAGAGGGTTTCTAGTTCCACGGCCGTCGTCTCCTCTCGGTACCAACCACAGCCCAGTTGAATTGCATGCCATGGAAATTCTTGGCGTCTGTGCCTCCGCCATGGCCTCGGAGCGCCAGGCTTTTTCTACGCCTTCGGGATTCGGAAAGGATGTGTTTGGCGACACACATGATGGCTTCTTTTCACGCTGCTTTGGGTACGCAGGAAGCCATATTCTGAGAGGCTCATACTCCAAACAAGAGTTCGTGACTGACCAAGGGCGCCAGCCAGGGATCAAGGTAGCCGCCCGCCAACCAACTCTGCGAGGCAAACTTCACCGCTCCGCAACGAGTGGCGTTTCGAGGGCTGGAAGCACGAGGCTCCCTATCCATAGATTGCAACGGTTAGATGACACCTCATTTCGCTGATCTCGAGACTTCGGCATGGTCGCCTTCCAGGATGTGGACGGTTGAGACTGGTGTGTGGAAACCATCGTTGCGTATGATCCCTCGCTCCTTGGCTCTGTGATGTGCAACACCAGGTCTGAAGCTCCTTGCCAGTGAGCGTATTGCGTTTCGCGAGATGAAGAGATTGGCCCACTGGTGGGTACAGTGGCTTGGGTAACTGACGGAGCTGTGCCCTGTCCACCTTCAGACAATAGTCGCACTACACCCTTGAACCCTGAAGAGCTACGGACCCGACAGTTTGGAACGGACCCCGGCGTACCATCAAATCACCAACAAGTGGCTTGGAGTATCTTACTAGGTCGACCAAACAAGAATAGCGGAGCGAGCCCCCCCAGGCAACTGGACAGGTTTCGCGAGCTGGATCATCAGCAACCTTGTCAGGCAGTCAAGTAAGACCATGAGTCCGACCAGGTGTCAGGGTAGATGTTGTCAACGCCATTTCCTCCGTCGAGGTGGGAAATGGGACCGCCATAAACACATCTGTGTCACATGAATGGATTCTCTCGGTCCTATTTGTCAGAGAGCTTCATCCTACCTTCGTCTCCTACCTGTTGGTCGTTGATCTGTACATAGTACCCTCGCTTACCGTGTCTAGCCTTCGGCTCAGCAACTCGTCGTTCCACTCATGATCCCAGACCCAGAGCAACGATACACCTTGTTGCACCTTCAGCCCGTCAGACCTCCAGCAGCCGCCGGACAGGTGGGCCCCTCCCATCCGCCAAAAGTCGTGCAACCTGTCATTCAGCCATTGCACATCATAACACAAATGACGGCAAGCTAAGCTCGGCTCTACTTCCACTCCAGGTAGGTAAAAGTGTAGCCCAAACTTTATCAACTTTCTGTGACAGTAGTGTTACCCCATCTTGTACGACCCTTCGACTCCTCTCAGACGGCTGAAGAGCCGCCAGACCAGCTGAATAGCAGTATTCATGTAGCGTCAGGCTTCACACAGTCTAGGCCAGTGGGATGGGAATCGATCATCCATACTGCACATATATCTTCTATCGCTTAGTCGCCTGGCGTCTGCGTGGAGTGGCATCGATGGCGCAGTGCCTGCAGTTTGCAACACTACAGACACAATGCGGCGAACCCCTGTTTGCGACAGTCCGCCTCGTGTCCGATGCATCGCCCTCAAGCAGTTCATTGGCAGGGCGCGTGGCATGCAAAAACGGCCGCCTGGTCTTTTGGGCGATCTCAATCCCCGGACACGGCAGCAGTCACGGCAACTTGCCTATCACAGGTCAGCATAGGCGTCCGACTGGGGATGTGACGAGTCATCCCCAGCCTCGGCCCGGGAGCTTGTCTGCATCCTACTTTCGTTGCGACGCAAGGGTCGAGTGGTCGGGTTTCCGAACTTCATCTGTCCATCCGTCTCGTTTTGATTACGGTGCAGGAACTTTGGTCTGCCAAACGAGAGGGACGTAAGCAGGGAAATCTCCGACTGATCACGCATGCGGCGTGCAGACAAACCCCTAACATTCATTTTTTTTGTGTTTAATTTCGCAACTCCAGAACCACACTGCTGGGTCGGGAGCCGCCAAAGCCGGTCACATTCCGATTGCGCGTGTGGCGGCACACTATTCCAGTGCAGCATGCACTACTGTCTGACCTCCTGAGGAGATGCCCGCGCGCCTCAGTCGTTCTCACGAGTCACAGCTCGGGACCGCGTGAGAGGCTCCTGGTTGGTGACTGCGAACCTAGGGTGAATAGCCATAGGATGAGGAGCCTCCATACAAGTCTGCTAACTCCATGCTCTAATTCTCTGGGACGATGGGCCTTTTGCACCAAAGAAGCCTCGTCCAGGGGGACATGTTCGGTACCAATCACATCGTCAAGGTGCCATTCACCGAAACAAGATGAGAATTCAACCCCCTTGCCTATTTAGACCACCAGTTCGCACGCTGAATATTGTGGGACGTAGCTCCATCTGCATTCTTGAATCAAGTGAACCCTTGTTAGTACATACACTGACTTGTTCGATATCTCGTTACCATCTGGCTGGTAACCAGTCGGACGCTGCAAGACTGGGCCCGCGAACCAGCATCGCGGCCAGCCCTGGCCACATACACTGGCCACGACTTAGACAGCCTGTAGTGTTGGCCGCCGTCGGTGAACTCGAGCGTTGCCGAATCTCTCGA
Organism: Verticillium nonalfalfae; assembly: GCF_003724135.2. NCBI lineage: Eukaryota > Fungi > Ascomycota > Sordariomycetes > Glomerellales > Plectosphaerellaceae > Verticillium > Verticillium nonalfalfae. The sequence continues at coordinate 19,415 of NW_021167427.1, read as the reverse complement.
GAACCGGCAGATGTCTTCTCCACAACTCATCACCCGTCGAAGCGGGGATACCTGCATCCATGCGAGTGTCCTCTGACTGAACAGCTTCACTCCTCGTGTATCCATCCATCTGCCTTTTCTTACAGCCTCGCACACTCAGAGGGCGACTGGAATCCAATTGTCGGCGCTTTTCCTCGATCACTTCATTGCTGACGCCCAGGCCTAGATCATGGAAGGTGACGAAACACTGCATACGCCGCATTCGAAGCGGCACCGTTTTGGCTGCCATACAATGCCTCGTCCGACGGATGGGTAGCGCGCGCGATGCAGCCAAGGGTGGCACGGCGAGCGCGTATCGTTACATCGATCCAACTTCATTCCACGGCAAGCAGACTTCCATGGCATGGAGCCGTCATGTCTCGGCTCGTTTCGTTTCTTGTTTCCACTGTTCGAGAAGGATGAAGGAGATGAAGGCCGACGCGCTGCAACGCTGTGCTACAAGCGCCAGGCCGTGGGAAATATCCGCTGGAGTGGGCCGGAAATTGGGCGTCTCGCCGAGCGGGGGGCGCGCAAGGGTGGAGGCGGCGGCGCGCAATGATGAGCGTAGAGGGGAGATTTGGGGCTGCAGGCTCGGCGGCGGCGGCAACGGTAGATGCGCGTTCCTCTGCCAGGAGGCAAGTCCGGTTTGGCATGGAATGGATTGATGCCTCGCACAGCTCGCGCGATCCCCCAGAGCAGGCGATTCTGTCCGGCCGGGACGGCTCTGGCGACCAGGGTGACGAGGGTACGCCGACCATGCCAGGCATTTGAGACGCGGGGCAGCGGGCCCTTGTTTCGCGGGCGATACGCTCGTGGTCGGCGCGTGTTTGCATTGGCGGGGGTGGTGTGCTTCTCGAATGGCCGCGCCTGGACCGGCGAACGAGGCGGGAGGCTGTTCGTGCTTTCCGTCGTCGTCATCGACGGACCCTGCTCAGATTGCTTTTCGCATAGCTAAGCTGGCTACGGGGATCATCGGGCCGGCATGGCAGCGAGTCTACGTCGTGACGAGACAGACACCAATGGTGACATGGGCGCTCGGCGGAACATGAAACCTCTGGAGAGTGACATCCATCATGGCAGCACGGGGCGGGCCGTCCGCGACTGGAAAGTATGTCCTATGGCCAGGGCGGCATACCGCACTGTCGATCATGTGGTTACTAGGCCATTGGGTTTCGCGATTCTCATGGTGCGTGGGCACTGTCACAATGAATGCTGCGTTGACATCTTCGTTCGCCTCCTTGCAGCAAGAGTCCCGGTGAGTAGACTCGCCCTGTGCATGGAGGTCGAAAGTCTCACGAGGCATGAACACGTCCGTTCACTCAATGTCGAGCTAGGACAAACAGTCAAGGCGAGAGGTTCTTGCATATCCAACAGGACCGTACGACTCCTCAACTACATTCGCAGGAAGCTTGCTGCGCATGGTCAGCTGCTGGAAGTGAGACGAGGAAACATTCACAGGCACGAATATAAGTCACATAAAACGTAGCCAAGGCGGTTCTATTATAGAGAGCCAACCTCTTCTCTCGTTGCTGCTCCCAACTTGAGGGATCAATGATCTCTTTCTGACTGAGCCCTCGCCGGGGCGTTGCTTCCCCGTCATAATACATCCCGTACGCGCGAAGAACCCCACAAGAAAAGGGGTTGCAACTCAACGTTGTGAGCGCAACCATCTATGTCTCTCTCCCTCTCTCCCTCCCCAATGCGCGGCTATCTAACCCGAACTCAAGCTCATCAAGGGCGAGAGCAGTTCGAAAGGAGAGAAAAAGGCACGAGCGGCATGGTCCACTAAAACGGCCACGTCGCGTCCAGCTGATGCGTTAAAAGGAGCCCGCATAGATCGACTCCGGCCGACTACCACTCGTACTCTCCCGTGGCCTTGTGGAATACGTACTCCTTGCCGTTCACCGTAAGAACGCCATCCTTGAGCACGCACTTCCACTTGTTCTTGACGCGCTGGACCTTGTCATACATGCAGAGCATGATGTGGCCCAGACCCTCGTCGTCGACCTCGTCATCGTCTTTCTCGTCATCCGAGTCGTCAAGATCGGAGTTGATGGCGTCCTCGTCGGCAATCTCAGGGCCGTCTTCGTCGTCTTCGCCGTCATACTGCGCAACGCCGCCCGCGCGCTCCTTGCCCTTTCTCGAAGGGGCAACTGCCGAGGAGGACTTGGAAGCTTCCTTGAGAGGCAGCATGAGGCCGCCGCCCTCCATGGCTTTGGCCTTGGAAAGAAATTGCTGGTGCAGGAGCCCGTCGATCTCCACTCGGCCAAGCTCATGAAGAGTACCTGCCTTGTCGCGCTGCATCAAAATGCCCTGGACCTCGTCGTAGTCGTCCACTTCGTCTTCGTCCTCATCCCCGGCGCCGTCTGTTTGCGAATTCTTGAAGCCCTGTTGCTGCTGACCAGGCAGGGCATATTGTGGTTGTTGTTGTTGTTGCTGCTGCTGCTGCTGCTGCTGTGGCTGGCCGGGCCTGGCCTGGTTCTGTTGCATCTGAGGCAGTGCGGGTGCGGGAACTTGTTGTGCGCCGGCGTTGATGGCGCTCGAGGCATCGTTCCCATAGCGGTTGCTGATGTGCTGCATGGCTCGCGCCTGGGCGAGACCGCCAGCGGCGTGCATGTTCGGGGCCCCTGTCTGACCTCCGGGTTCCTGCTTGATATACGGCTCATTCTTGACGTTCGGGTCGTGGTTGACGGGACCACCCGTCGGCAGAGAGATGCCGACAGCGTTGGGCGCGGGGTTCATTGTGGCCTGCGTGTAGTGCGCCTGAGGGTGCTGCTGCTGTTGTTGCTGGTAGATGTGTTGCGGCTGTTGCTGTTGCTGCATCGCCGGCACCTGCTGCTGCTGCTGCTGTTGTGATGAAGCCTGCGCGGCTGCCGTAGGAGGCGGCGCGGAGGGAGCGGGCTGGGGCGGGTCTGGCTTAGGATCCCACGGGAAGCTGGCCACCTCGAGCTGAGAGAGCTTCTGCTGCCAACCCCGCTTCAGCTCCTCGAGAACGCCATCCTCAACACCGCCTTCCTCGAAATCGACGCGCGAGGCACTAATGACGTCCTCAATGACCTGTTGGTAGACATTGCCAACGACGTTGTTCGACATGATGGCGATTCAGACAATGTCAATGTCGGTGAAAGTCGGTCTGGCGATCCAAAGGTGGGCCGCGGTCGGTGTACTGCTGTTCTGTGTCTTTGAGGTTGCTCGGAGGAGTATGTCGTCAATTCGCTTGGGGTGGTGCCGCAAGAACAAAGGCAGCGGCGGAGTTGCGGTCAGGTTCGAAGTGGACGGATGGTCTTTGTCTGCATGGGGCTTGGGACGGAACGGCCTCTGCGTACCTTGTCAGCAGACCGAAAGTCAAAGCCTCTGCTGTAGGTAAGACGTACCAAGTAGCTTGATGTTCATAGACTTGCGTCAACGGGACAGTCCACACTGTAACGTGAGGTACCGTAGGGCAGGTTCTCCTTAGTGGGGAAACGGTGGCGATCTCAGACGGTACGTGAGCGACTCGTGCGGGACGAAGAAGGCGCGCAAAGGCGGGAATATCTATTGTGTATGGCAAACGAGAGACCGTTCTCTTGTACTGGCGCTTTGCAGAAAATCGCAGTGGTCGAGCCCCGTAAGGAAGGGTTGAGATTCTGCGGCGACCAGGCGCGTGACGATGGCGATGTTGGTGTTGAGGTGAAGTTGCCTGGGCTGGAGACCGAGCAGCAGAAGAACGGCCTATGGCGGCCGTCGCAAAGGATTAGTCAGTGAATTGGCTTATCGATAGTTCCTCCAAGGAGGAAGGGGAAGGAGGAAGAGGAATTGAGGGGCAAGCGGCAAGGAGTGGGCTCACCGGGTCTCACCGAAGGCACCTGGCCAAGTCACTAGTCCTCTTTCAGAAACGAGGTTGCTCGATCCCTGTCTACATTTTGCGAGAGGCACCTGCTGGATGGTGGTCCAGGTTCTCTGTCACACATTCTGACAATGACTTGCCATTGGCAAAGACCAACGTGATGCTCCCATCACGGCTCGCACGACAGGCTCTGCGCTGTTTCCATCGATCCCATCAACTCCCCAAGAGCCCCTTCGCCAAGCCATCACGATTTTCCTCGGCCAAGGCGACACCTCCTCGAAATGACAGCCCCGAGCTGCCTGACCACCGAAAGGTGGGCGCACAGCAGGAGCTGTTCATGACGTCCGTCTACAGCCCCGGGTCGCCCATCTTCCTACCCAACGGCGCGCGAATCTTCAACCGCCTCGTCGACTTTCTCCGCCGGCAATACGTCAGCTATGGCTTCGAGGAGGTCATCACGCCCAACATCTACAAGAAGTCTCTGTGGGAGGTGTCGGGCCACCTGCAAAACTACGCCGACGACATGTACACCGTGACGAGTCGCGCGCGCCAGCCCGAAGCGACGAGCAGCCAGCCCGAAGCGACGAGCAGCCAGCCCGAAGCGACGAGCTGCTGTGGCGACGGCGGCAGCCGGCTCGCCGAGGGCGAAGACGACGACTACGGCCTCAAGCCGATGAACTGCCCGGGCCACTGCCTCATCTTCGCGTCCAAGCCGCGCAGCTACCGCGACCTGCCGATCCGCTACGCCGACTTTTCGCCGCTCCACCGCAACGAGATCTCGGGGGCGCTCAGCGGGCTGACGCGCGTGCGGCGCTTCCACCAGGACGACGGCCACGTCTTCTGCCGGCCGGTGCAGATCCAGCCCGAGGTGTTCCGGACGCTCGATTTCATGAAGAGCGTCTACGGCGCGCTCGGCCTCGGCGAGGGCTACGCCTTTGCGCTGTCGACGCGGCCGGCCGACCACTACATGGGCACGGACGCCGAGTGGGCGCGGGCCGAGGCGCAGCTGCGCGGCGCCCTCGAGCAGGCGGGCCTCGCGTACACGGTCAAGGCGGGCGACGGCGCGTTCTACGGGCCCAAGATTGACGTCATGCTGCGCGACTCGCACGGCAAGACGCACCAGGCCGGCACGATCCAGCTCGACTTTCAGCTGCCGCAGCGGTTCGGGCTCGAGTACAGCGCGCCGGCGCCGGCGCTCGAGGCCCGCGGCGTGCCGCTCGCGGGCGTCGATCCGGCGCTCCGCGAGACGTACGGGCCCGTGACGCCCGTGCTCATCCACCGCGCCATCCTCGGGTCCGTCGAGCGGCTCATGGCGCTGCTCATTGAGGAGTACAACGGCAAGTGGCCCTTCTGGCTGAATCCGCGGCAGGCGGCCATTCTGACGCTCAACGACACGGACCCCGTCGTCGACTGGGCGGCCCAGGTGCAGAGGACGCTGCTGGGGATCGGGGAGGAGGGCGGTGCCGACGCCGGGCTCTCGCAGCCGAACCCCACGGGGTTCACGGTGGACGTGGACGCCAGCACGCGACCCCTCGGCGAGAAGCTCGCCGAGGCGCGGGCGAAGGAGTACGGCATGATTCTCGTCGTGGGCAAGCAGAACGTCGAGCAGGGCACGGTCACGCTCAACAGCCGCGACGCGGCCACGCGCAGCAGGGAGGACCTGACGCCGACGGATCTGCTGAGCCGGATGAAGGAACTGGTCGACAAGTACCAGTAGTGTGCGTGGGCCGACGTGGGCCCATGTGTGTACGGTGCGGCATCGGGTCACCGTGTACGATGGATGTCATGGATGCATTGTATCATAGGAAGCAGCACATGGTCTTTTCCAAACGAATAAAAATAAACAGACAGAAAGCACATCGGAGCCACCCAATCCCCGTCATGTCAGAATCAATGCGCCTGTGTCTGTCTTGTTTTTCCCTCTTCATCAAGTTCCTCCATCCCACGCAGCACGGCACGACGACGAAGGACGAGCACCAAGCAGGCACGCACCGAGCAGGCACGCGCCGAGCAGGCACGCGCCGAGCAGGCACGCGCCGAGCAGGCACGCACGCTATCGCCGGTCAGCGTCGTCGACGGTGCCCCCAGCGGCCTCGACCTTGCGCACGAGGGCGCGCCTCGCCTCGAGCTGCTCGCGCATGTACCGCACCGTCCGCTGCAGGACGAGGCCCTCGGAGCGACCCTGCCCCTCGAGGCCCGGCACGAGTTCGGTCAGACGGTCGAAGCCCTCGCGGATGGCCTGTCGGCGTTTCTGTTCTGCGCGGCGTGTCAGTGTCTGCCATGCGATGCAGGAAGCCCATGGTGTGCCCAGAGGAAAAGGATGGGAGGTTCTCGCGGTGGTGGTTGTCGCACAACGAGAGTGACGCTCCAGAGGGGGGGCCGAGGGGCGTCACATGTCAGACTCACCAGAGGCAATGTGGTTCTGCTTCTTCTCGGCCTCCGTCAGGCGCGGCTTGTCGTCGCCGTCGGCATTGGCGTCGCCGGCAGCGGCGGGGGATTCGGCCTGTTTGGCGGGGGAGGCCATGGTGCAGTCTCTCCGTTCACATGTCGGGGCGAGAAACAAAGGGCCGTTCGTGGGGTTGGGGGAGGAAGAAGCAGAGGTCTGGGGCTCGAGACTTGGGGATCGGATCGGGACGTAGGACATGGGCAACAGAGAGGGCGTGACCCGGCCCGCACGACTCGAATCCCTGCAGCGCGCGCCGGGCCTTTGCTTCCAGGGGACTTCCAGGGGGGGGGGGGGGTCAGGTGCCTGCAGATGACCTTAGGCCCTGATCGTCTCATTAGGGGGGGCTTCTAGCGGTGATTAGATAAGGGTGGGTGGGTTTGGCGGGGTCTTGGTGCTTGGTGCTTGGTGCTTGGTGTCTGCAAGCCTGCAGGCCTGGGTAGGTCCCTGACCACTAGAACCGGCCAGCTCGGTGCATCACCTTACAGTGCCTAGGGTACCTACCTTACCTACCTACCTAGCGGCAGCCCACGTCACTCGTGCAACCTCAACTCCCAAGAACCTACCCATCTTGCCTACCGCCATACCTGCTTTACCTACCTACCTTGGGTACCTACCTACCTCACCTCAAGAACACACCACGGCAGCGGCAGCCTTCTCGTCCGATCCATCGACAACCTCAGCTCGCCTACATCGCTGCCCTCCACCGACCTCAAGCCCTCGAGCCCTCGAGCCCTCGAGCCCCCGCCAACATGGCCGAAAAGGTGGCCGACGCTCCCAAACCCCGTCCCGCCGGCACGCCGCTGCCCCCCCTCAAGCTCCCCATCATCGACCACCTCAAGTCCAAGCGCGTCATCCTCGCCTCGGCCTCGCCGCGCCGCAAGGCCCTCCTCGCCCAGGTCGGCCTCACGAACCTCGAGATCACCCCCTCCGCCCTGCCCGAGAACATTGACAAAAAGTCCCACGGCCCCCACGAGTACGTCGCCGCGACCGCCCGCCAAAAGGCCCTCGACGTCTACGAGACGGCCCTGCGCACCTCGCTCGCCTCCGTCCCCGACCCCGACCTCGTCCTCGCCGCCGACACCATCATCGTCACGCGCGACGGCCGCATCCTCGAGAAGCCCCGCTCCGAGGCCGACCACCTGCGCATGCTGCAGCACCTGCGCGACACGGTCGTCCACCGCGTCCTGACCTCCGTCGTCGCCATCGCCCCGCGCGAGGACGCCGCCCACCCGGGCTACGAGATCGCCGCCCACACCGAGGAGACCAAGGTCTTCTTCGTCCAGGAGGGCGACGGCCTGCCCGACGACGTCGTCGACGCCTACGTCAAGACCCGCGAGGGCGCCGACAAGGCCGGCGGCTACGCCCTGCAGGGCATGGGCGGCATCCTGCTCGTCGACCGCATCGACGGCGGCGTTGACAATGTCGTTGGGCTGCCTGTGCGCCGCGCCCTGGCCCTCGCCGAGCGCGTCATCTTCAAGCAGAACGTCGAGGAGGAGGCCGATATCAGCGACGAGGACGTGCAGCTGTAGCGGCTGTGGATGCAGCTGTAGCGGCTGTGGATGCAGCTGCGGCGGTCGTGGGTGAAGACCACGGCCAGAGGGAGAAAAAAAAGGGGACATATAGACATTTCTCAAGCAAGACAAATGAATGACGAACTCGAATCTGGTACGGTCTGTTGGATTATGCCTGCAGTTTAGGCCTGTGGTCATCATGCCTGTGGGCGTGCATAGGGAACGCATGCACAGGGACAAATGCGTGGCAACATGCCGAACGTCAACATGGTCTGCGTCTGGGTATCATCATCCCGTGGTGCCGGCACCCTGCTCTCTCTCCTTCCCCACCTCCGGAGCTACACGGCTCGCCCCTCATTACCATTACATCCACCATTCCCAGGCACCTTCCTCATGCCCGCTAACCCCGCCTCTTTCACGAGCTGTCCTCAGACCCACGCCGTCCCCGGCCTCTTGAAAGGATGCGCCTCCGTGTTGAACACCCAGTCATCCAGACTCATAAAATTGGGATCCGAAAAGAGGAGGTAGAAATACTTGAGCGTCTCGGCGAGGAAGAAGCTCTCCATCTCGTCCGCCTGCTCCGGCGTCTCGGCCGTCACATCCCTGAGCGCCGCATACGCCCCGTCCGTCGCCGTCGCCTTCTCGATCGCCTGCCACATGTCCCACGCCATGTCCTGCAGCTCCGCCTCGCCCGTGACCCGGTACAGCACAAACAGGCTCTCGACGGCCTCGGGACGCAAGAGGTACCGCGGGTCGTCGACGCGCCAGTGGCCCCGCGGCGCCGGCCTCTTGGTCGCGGTATCGTCGTCGCCAGTGACCATGGCCGTGAGGGTGGCCGTGTCGCTGAGCGAGAGCCAGCGCGCCTCGTCCCAGGCGCAGGGTTCGAGGCTCGGGCAACGCAGCATCTGCGACTTTTCCGGCATGACGCCGCTGTCGGTGGAGGCGTAGGCCCAGGCGCAGCCGCGCGCCAGCTTGGCGCCGACGTCGACGTCGTCCGGTCGTTCAAAGAGCCGGCCGGCGAGGGCAAACATGCCGCCGGCGAAACACGTAAGATGCTCCATCTCCGCAACGTGTGCGACCGTCGACGTGAGTTCGTCGACGATGGCGCTGCCGAGGAGGAGAATGTCGTCGCTGTCGGGGGTCATGGGGCGGAAGAGGAGGTGGTCGCGCGTGGTGGACGCGGCGTGGACGTACATGTCCGCGTACACGGGGTCGCGACCGCCGAGAAGGGCGTGCATCTTAGGGAGGTACTCGTACAAGGAGTCGCCGTCGGCGCCGAGGCGGAAGACGTTGTTCGGGGCCTGGAAGCCGTCGCGGAGGCTGATAAAGTTGGGCCAGAGCCCTGGCAGCAGGGTCGAGTTCTGGATCGTCGCAAAGGCACGCTTGATCCTGTCAATAGCGTCAAAATACTTGTTGTCGTTGGTCAGCTGCGCGAGGCGGGTGAACTCCAGAGACAAACTGCCAATGGCAGCGGCGCTCTGGTAGGCGTCTGGTATTATCTGACCAGCGCGAAGGTTCGCAAAGCTGAAGATGAACGGGGGAAAGCGATCCGGGGTGTCGAAAGCGGCGTACAGCATATCGCCGAGCTCGATAGCCTTTTCGAGGAGCACCCTCTCCTGGCTGAGGTCAAACGCTGCAACGAGGCCTCCAAGATACCGAATGTTCGTCTCGAAGAGGTTGCAGTGCAGCTGGGTAGAGTTGTTCCAGTCGAGGGAGGCGACAAATGCAACAGCATCGTTGAACTCGTCGTACATGCCCATCATCCACAAAGTGTCGAGTGAGTCGACGATGGTGGCACCCCAGCCGTTGAACTTGTCCACGCCATCCAACGAGATGGGCTTCAACTCGTCGTAGCCCCATGCATGGCGCTTGTAGCTGGTCCAGGTCTTCTTGAAGGCGTTCTTGATGGCCTGCTGGCGCTCAAAGTTCTGTGGTGACGAGAAGACAGACAGATGTCTTGCCCTCTTGAGGTCCCTGGACCGCTCAGCTTCAAAGTCGTGTTGAACCTTGGGCAAAGCCAAAGGTTTTCCGGTCGGCAGCCGCGCCATGTTGCCCTCGCGTGTGAGGTATTTCTGGGGATGCTTGGCCCAGTTGTACGACGAGGTAGTAGGGCGAGTCGTGACTTGGACAAACTGCTTCGGCAGCAGCATGTCGTCATCTTGAAGATACATTAGAGAAACAATGACAAAGGCAACCAGTCCCAGGACTAGCCTGAAGGACGTCGTCTGGTACCGAACAGTGATTCTGGCAACCATGATGAAGCGAAGGGGGGTATGGATGCACAACAGAGAGCCAGCCTGGTGTAGTCCGTCTTCACCATGTGAGAGCGCGGAGAGGGGTCATTTTGTATGATCGTCCTCTGCCCCTGCGCGGCGACTGCCCAGCGACTGGGCGGGCATCACAGGGTCCATTGTGCGGCGGAACGCGTCGCGAGGGGTCGTTGAACGGGTAGAGGTTTCCAGTGAAACACCCAAGACGAACCCAGCGATCAGACCTCGCAACGTGGTATGGCGTGGTGGGAGGATGTCTCAGCAGTCCGTGCCCACGAATTGCCATCTACATGTCGATGGCAGGGTCAAGGAGGGCATCCTGTGGTGGTGATCTGCCGCCCTTTCTTGAGGGTCCATGACAGGTCAACCGAAATTTCCGTCATTTTCACCAAAACCTTGTTGATGAAATGGGGGCTTTCGGTCCATTCTACTTCTCTCGAACCACCGTAACGGCTTTGATAAGCGTTGGTGAATTGTCAGTGACCAAAACTGCTTACCCTCTTCTCTGTTCCTGTTGGGGATGACATTTCTGCACTTGCTAAAAGCCAAGGGTACAAAGCAGTTCATGAGCACAATAGTTACTAGGCGTCGCTTAGCCGCCTTCGAGAAGAGGTTTGTTTCATCCAGCTCGACGAGCCTCGGGTTTCAGGCGTAGGACTAGCTCCAGCTCGTGCGTGGGAAAGGTGATTCTGAACAGGATCCGGCTTGGCAGCTCGTCGCGTTTCGCCAAGACTCAATTTGAATTCCACTTGTCTTCTCGATGCGGAGTTCTGGCTCTGTGGATGACGGGCTTGTGATGCATCTCGCGACACTCTCCAATGTTTGTGCCTTGGCGTTTGGCATTCACGAAGGTTGAGGAGTAGCTTACAAATTGCGCCCGCTCCAGCTCTACTTTAGGATATGGATGGTGCTGAAAGATAAAGGACGAAGAAATGACCTCAGTTATCCGTATTCAGAAGCCATTGGGTTTCAGAAGAACTGTGTAGAAGCGAGGCCATCGTGATGAAGTTGTTGGGGTCATGCGACCCCGTCGGGATTTGGCAGTGGGCAGTAGTTGGAGGGGCAGATAAGATACGATGCAAGGCAACGCACAGTCAGCACAGACCACATCAAAAGTCCAACGCCCCAAATCCTCACCGCCCAAAATTTCACAAATTCTGCCGCCATGCCGCCTTCTGCAGCAGTCCATCTTGACTTCTCACCATCTTGAAGCACCTCCACCACACGAGCCCCCGTGCCAACCTCTCGCCTGCCAATCGCCACCATGTCGTCCATGCGAAACGCCGTACAGAGGCGCTCTCACCGCGAGCGTGCCCAACCCCTCGAGCGCAAGCGCTTCGGCCTCCTCGAGAAGGACAAGGTTCGCATCCCCCCCTCCTCCTCTCGCTCTTCCTTGCAGACAAACGACCTAACATGCTTTGCCACTTTTTTTTCTTAGGACCGCCAACTTCGACAGAAAGATTACAAAAAGAAGTCCGCGACGCTCAAGTCCCTGCGCGAAAAGGCCGCCGACCGCAACGAGGATGAGTTCTACTTCGGCATGCTCTCCCGCGACGGGCCCGGGTCCCGCGTGCTCGACGGCAAGAAGTGGCGCGGCACCGTCACCGGCGACCGCGGTAATCGCGCCATGGAGGTGTCGCTCGTGCGCCTGCTCAAGACCCAGGACATTGCCTATGTGCGCACGACGCGCAGCGTCGTCATGCGCGAGGTCCAGAGGCTGACGGAGGCCGTCGTGCTCGCGGCCGAGGGGCTGCCGGCCGGGGATGACGAGGACGAGGAGGGCGATGACGAGTTCGACTTTGCGGAGGTGCCGAAGCCGAAAAAGATTGTTTTCGTCGACGATGTGGCGCAGCAGCTTGAGGCGGTGGAGGAGGAGGAGGAGGAAGTGGGGGGCGCGGATGATTCGGACGGGCTCGACGACGAAGATGACGACGACGAGAAGGAAGAGGCGGTGGACGAGGAGACGGCGAGGAAAACGAAGAACCTGCAGCGGTTGCGTGCCGAGCTGGCCTTGGCCCAGAGGAAACTCAAGGTCCTGACCAAGGCGGAGCAGGAGCTTGAGATCCAGCAGGCCAAGATGGCCAAGACGGCAACGTCAGGAGGCACAACGAGGAAGGGAAAGAAGATCATGGTCCGCACGCGGAAGAGGTGATCGGATCGCTTCGGAGCTGAGAGGCCACTTTCATGTCAATTCTTGTTTGAGCGATACCCAATGACCGAGCATAGGTTTTCTTCCTGCTAGATATAGGAAATGCCGAGGACATTACAGACCCTTTCCCTGGTACCCCGAAGACGCTTGAATTCCCATGCTAATAATCCAGTTTCCTACCCTGACCGGAGATCAGTCGTCTCGTGGTATATTCCATCCGTAATCATAACCATAAAAAAACGACCGCTATTGACGCAACGCGAGTCGCAACTCCTATTTCACCCCGACACATCGAGCCAGCCCGACCACAACCGCCGCGAGTGCTTTGAACATGATCGTCAGACACCACACGAAGCACTTGAAAATCCCGCCGAGCACTTTGAGCGCCGCCCTCAGCGGCCACGGCAGCATCCGGCGCGTCTCTTTGGTCACTTGCTCAAACTTGGCAAACCCGCCGTCCTGGCTCTCAACGTCAATCTCGAACGCCTCCATCTTGCGCTTACTGCTCTTCTTGCCGCTGCGGCCGCCGAGACGACTTGACCGCCCATCACCGCTCGCAGTATCTAGTGTAGGCGGCAGCGGCGGGGGTTCAAACGTCTCCACGTGCGCCGTCCGCTCGTCGCCAGCAGCAACGAGCAGCAGCGCCGCAACAGCGACATCGACGACGAAGAAGCTCTCAATCTTGGCGGCGATGGCGGTGTCGACTTCGAGCCAACCCGAGCCAGTACCGTCACGGGTAAGCTTGGCCAGGTGCTGTGGGCTCTCATGGTGCTCGAGCGTGTACTCGGTGCGGCTCCAGGCGGCATTGCGCTCGATAGTGATGCAGAAAGGCGTCGCGAGGGCAGGATGAACGAGAAAGTGGGAACCCGAATCATCATCCCAGACGAGACGAGTGCATTCTGTCTCGGCCATGGCGATGGCATTTGCATCATCAGGCCGGTTCAGCGCCACATTTTGTGCAGCAGCAGGGTAGAGAAGAGCAACGAGGCCATCGTTGGGGCGATGCCGACGGGACTCCTCCTCAAGCGTTGTGCTGATGACTTCCTGCCAATTCTTACTGTCGGAGTTCTTGTTCGCATCTTTGCTTCCTACGACATTGTTGATGATGCTACTCGCTGACGAGTTTGTGGAGGCGCTGGCGGCTTTGTACTGCTTGTTGGGGTCATGTCGACTAAGTGTTACAATAGCCGAGGCAGAGGTAGGGTCTAGACGCATATTGTAGAATGGTTGTTGTTTGGAGGATAGCGTGTAGACGGGAGCGTCCTTCTCCTGAGAGAGCTTCATGCAGAAGACTCGCCCGTCAGAGGGTGAGGCTTTCCAGCCATTGACGACCTTCCACAAGTTCTTCAGCTGCTCTGTGGAAGACTCAACCGGAAGAGTGGGAATCTCGTGGTTCCTCGGAGGCCATCGTTGGGCCTGGGCCTGGGCCTGAGATGGGGCGGGTGGTGCAGGTTGAGACGCGGCTGACGGACTCGCGATTGGGCTTACAACCGCTGGACTCGAAGCCTCGACGTGGTGGTCCTCCGGTTGATAGGTCATCCTGCTAATGACCGCACGGGGGATGTGCGTTGGGCTTGTCTGAGTCGGGAAGTAGTCTTGCTGGTTCAGAGACACCTCTGGGTTGTACTGCGGGAAGATGGACCTAATGGCGGGTTGAGGCCTTGAAGGCTGCCCTGCCAAAGAGGATTCCTCTCGCAGAGGCAGTTTGGCTATTGAGCTGCGCGATCGAGTGCTGCTGCTGCGAACCAGGGTCTGGGCCTCCGAAAAGGCCGTGTCCGAACGAGGCGGAATATCTGCGACGGGTGGTGGTCTTTGCACATGAACTGGGGCCTCCACGCGTGTAGCTACCGCTATCTGCACGTCGTCCATCGGGGACTGATGGATGGTCTGTGGTGAGACTGTGGTATCGATCGAAGGCCTTTGTCTGTGTCTGCGGCCTTGGCGAGGCGGCGAAGTATCAATGGCATGAGGGGCCGATGAAGTGGTCGCCTCGGCGCCGGGCGTAGGCGCTCGTGTTCGTGAGCGCTCGCGGGATTCTGACCTCCTCGTTCTTGAGGATGGCCGTTTTGTTGTTGGAGGCTTGCTGTTAGGATTCGGAAAGAGTGAGTACCCTCCCGGTGGTTGAGGCGGTGGTGCCGACATGGCGGGTTCAGGGTTTCGCCAGTGGTATGAGGGAAGCAAGTGAGATGCCTTTACTGAAGGACAGTTGCGATGAGAATCAAGCCTAGGTCGCTGGTCCTCTTACCTACTCGTGTTGATCCCAGGACAGTGGTAGACCCAACAAATAACACGCGCGGGCCCCCCAATCGAAGCTGTCTCGAGTATTCGTGGGATGATAGACGGCCCAAGACCAGCGTCTTTGGAGCAGACCATGGTTAAGTCGGAGTATATACTACCCAACGGAGGATACACGGCACTTGCCAGTGGCCCCCGACCTCTTCTCCAGGTAAGCGCTCGATGAATTGAGAGGGTGCGCCGCGACTGGTGAGGTGCTTGAGGCGCACGACACAAATAGACGGGATGGGAGCGCTGAGCCAATCAGTGGGCCCGTCACGCTGCAGCGTAGCCGCCGAGCCCAAACCTGGGAGCACAGAGACGCGCGGGGTTGGTTGAGGCGAACAAGCCTAACCATGTGCGCTATTGGATGTGACTGCAAATGCTTGTCTCCGTGTTTCCGCCCTCTGTTCGAGACCCTGGGTTACTGACCCTATGCATCGCGGCAAAGAGGAACGGGCGAATGAGCTGGCGGGGAAGGATTCTCCTGGCGGGTGAGCGCGATCGGGTAGACCGCGTGCTGGTCGCTGCGGAACCCCAGTGTGCCTGTGACGGTGATTGAGGTGCTCCGAGTGCATTGGGAGGAGGGCACACTTGGTCATGTTCGACCTATGGTAGGCTTTTGATTCCTGATTGAGGTTGCGATCGGCGAAGGGGGCAAATCGCACGCCGTCTGACTGCTTGGTTTGAGGACAAGCTTTTCTTTGAATTTATACGTCTTGGGAGTCAGAATCTTCAAATCTATAGCATTAGTACTCTTCAAAGCTGACCATGCCTTGTTTGATGAGTTCTCCTGTGCCATTGCCGTTGTCAGCAGGATTAGGTCGCTCAGTCATGGAGGCTTTGGTCTCTCGGCAGACTATCCTTGGGGCCGCTCCGATGATCGGTCCACACGATCAAGAGGCCGATAGTGTTCTGCTGGTTGAAACAGGCTGTGGACTGTGCGCTACAAACATCGCTCACTTGAGCTAGCTGTTGCGCTTCCTTTCTATCACTTCAGACGGCACAGAGAAGGTTCGACAGGGCTGTGGCCAGAATCAGGCGTTGGACTCTGTATGTCCGTCCGATTGCGTAATCCGACAGGCGGCATCATTTGATGGCTAACGATCATGATGACCCTCACAGCAAACGAGTGGTGCTATTGACCGATTGGGGGTCTTGACTGATGCAACTGTTAAACACAGGCACGAAAGCCTGGATGAGCCAAAGTCTAAAGGTGGAAAGCAAAGGGCGGTGTGGGTTCTGCCACAACTGCCCCACGCTCGCCCCTCCATTCGATGCACCTGTCCCGTCACCGGCCCCTCCATCTGGGATGCTATGACTCCCGACCCAAAAACTTACTTGCGCATGGAAACGTTTTAAACCCGTCGCGATACCATTGCATTCAACCAATACAGCGCGGAAAATCTCAATTGATTCCATTTGAGACTGCCTCACCACATAGACACCCATATTGTGAGCTGTTCACGAAGCCGAGCCTTCCCCAGAGACACAGCTGACGCTCCATCGACAGGCCGTCACAATCCCAGCCATGTCTGGCATCACCCTACACCTCCGGTCTGAGACCAAGCCGCTGGAGCACCGCAGTGCTCTGACCCCCTTCACGGCATCCGAGCTGATCAAGGCTGGCTACACCCTCAATGTCGAGCGCAGCCCTGTTCGCATCTTCGACGATGCCGAGTTCGAGAAGATTGGCGCCACCCTCGTCCCCGAGGGCAGCTGGACCGAAGCCCCCCAAGACCACATCATTGTTGGCCTCAAGGAGCTTCTTGAGGAGGAGTGTGAGTCATGAGCTGCATTGATTCCAATTTGCATCACCCTGGTGCTGACACTCCTTGACAGTCCCTCTGAAGCACGTTCACGTCCAGTTTGCGCACTGCTACAAGCAGCAGGGCGGGTGGGAGAACGTCCTGGCCCGCTTCCCTCGTGGTGGCGGCACCCTTTACGACCTCGAATTCCTCGAGAAGGAGGTCGCCCCCGGCCGCTTTGCCCGAGTCGCCGCCTTTGGCTGGAGCGCCGGTTTCTCCGGTGCTGCCCTGGCTCTCCAGAACTGGGCCTGGCAGCTCAACAACCCCGGCAAGCCCCTGCCTTCGGTCGAGAGCTATCCCAACGAGGACGAGCTCATCACTGCTGTCAAGAAGAGCATTGCCGAGGGCAAGGAGAAGTCCGGCAAGCTGCCCCAGGTCCTCGTGATCGGCGCCCTCGGCCGCTGCGGCAGCGGTGCCGTCGAGCTGTGCCGCCGCGTCGGCCTGCCCGAGGAGCAGATCCTCAAGTGGGATCTCGAGGAGACGAAGAAGGGCGGCCCCTTCACCGAGATTGTTGAGAGCGACATCTTTGTCAACTGCATCTATCTCAACAGCAAGATTCCCAACTTTGTCGACTTGGAGTCTCTCAAGTCGCCCAAGAGGCAGCTGTCCGTCGTCTGCGACGTCTCGGCTGACACCACCAACCCCAACAACCCTGGTCAGTGTACTGCTTCTATTTGAAATGATCGCTACTGACACCGCAACAGTCCCCATCTACACCGTCGCCACAACCTTTGACAAGCCCACAGTGCCGGTCGAGGGACTCGAGAACCCGCCCCTGAGCGTCATCAGCATTGATCACCTTCCCAGCCTCCTCCCCCGTGAGGCCTCCGAGACGTACAGCAAGGACCTGCTGCCGTACCTGCTCGCGCTGAAGGACCGCAAGACGGACCCCGTCTGGACGAGGGCTGAGAAGCTCTTCAACGACAAGGTCGCCACGCTGCCGGCCGACCTGCAGAAGCCTGCTCAGTGAGTGCTGACGGGAGGTCCATGAAGAATAACGTAAAGCGATAGAATAAGAGCACTCGACAACAGGAAAACAGGGGTTTGCTTGGGACGTAGATGATGAGAAAAGGAGACAAGGCGCAGCATTGCGCTACAATATGATGATGTTTATGCTCAAAAGAGAAGAAAAATATGATGAATCATACGCTCGATTGTTGTGTTCAGCGACTCAGCTGCCCCTTTCATATTCGTACAAGCTTAAGAGAATCCGCCAGATAGAACAGGGTGTCCGATGCTACGATTGGACCCCCTCCCCCCAAAAACGCCATAGAATGCACAGCAACCCCTCTTCTCTCATCCCCCTTCCGGCCAATTGGCATACACTACTCAAAACACATTGTCCCGTGCAAGGGGACACGGCTGCCCTCTACTTTTCATCTCTACCTCTTCTTGGACTCGTCGACTGTCGGCGGCGCCTCCGTCTCTCCCCATCTCACACGATTCCTCGCCGCGTAGCCGCCGACCCTCTCGGCCCGCGCGGCCTTCTCCTCCTCCCTCCTTCGCGTCTCGGCATCCCGCTCGGGAAGACCCCACCACTCGCGCAGGAATTCTTCCTGGCCGGCCTTCTTCTGGGCCTTGCGTTCGCGTTCGCGCTGGCGCTCGAGGCGCTGCGCGAACCAATCCTCGCGGGCGGCGTCCTGCTCGGCCTGGGTCGCGTGGGAGACCATGCAGGAGTTCATGGCCCGGTGCGGCGTGCGGCAGACGAAGGGAATGGAGAGGGTGCGGCCCAGGGCACATTCGGCAAAGGCTGGTTGGTGCTCTGTCAGCGGTTGCTCGAGGAGGAGGGGGGGGGGCTCTTTGCCGCGAGGCAAGAGGCAGAGGAAGTGAGCCAATTGGTACCTTTGATTTCAGGAGCACATGCTGCTCGCACGCGGGCGTAGTAAATGTCGCGCACTTGAGCCTCTTGCGAGGCAGAGAGGGGCAGAGGGTTGAGGGAGGGTACGCCGAGCTTGGGTTCCTCGACGGGGGCGCCGGTTGGGGATCGGGCGGCCATTGTGGCCATGTAGGGGGGTGTGGCGGGCGGCGGGAGGTTGATTCGTGACGAAGGGTCCCTGGCGGTGCCTTTGGCGTCGAACAGGAGAAGGCAAGTGTCCAGTTGGAGGGCCCGGCTTTCTGGTGTCGTCGGATGGTCCGATGGTGGAGAGAGCGCTAAGTGAGGTCTTCACCGAGTTGAGGGTTCGTTCGCCGGGTGAGCTTCGGAGCTTGACCAATTTCTGCCCATCTCCTGGTCGCCTCACCGCCTGCCTAATACTTCTTCATCCGCGCCGAGGAGGGACTCACTCTCTCGTGCGAATGACTGTATTCGGGATGATTGGCCGCGGCAGGGCTTATGGCTGTCTCCTCACACCAATGCAAGAACGCTTTCTCTGTAGGTGTTCAGATCGGACGATGATCCTCTTGCGTCTTTTTGCAGACGCCAAACGCGGCTTCAGAACTACATGGCAGCAAGTGCCAGCTTTCACTTGTTTCCGCGCGCTGCAGCAAGGGACCTGTCGGCGAGCCGCGCCAAGGCCTGTTCCGCACAAGTGCCGCGAGCCAGCGTTGTTGGTGAGTTGAGACGGCGGGATGGGCGGGTGGCTTTTCAACTGCGAAATAAGGTCACGGGTACGGGATTGTGTGCGTGATGCCTGCTGCATCCAGTCCATCTCATCCGGGCCAATGATGCCGGAAGACGGCCAAGTGCTGCCAACGGGCAGGGCCCACGATGTCCCTTCCATCGCCTTGTTTGTCTGAGCGGCTCCCATCTAGCACGTGCCTCTTGCACTGTGCAAAACACGCATGAGTCAGGACTTTAGTGGTCAAGCATCAGAGCCGCACCCTATTTCTACAAGGCGACTCACCTTCCAGTAGTGAGCTCTTGGCCGCTAGCCCTACCTAGGCACCCCCCCCCCCCCCATGGCCATGACGACAGGGAGACACACAGTGATGCAGGCCATATACACAGTACACAACCCTCGTACCCCCCCCCCAAACTCGACTGCCGAGATTTCTGATCGTCCCTTCCGCCAACCCACCCTTTTCTTTGTTACTGCACTTGCTTGCGCTGCTGCAACCTTGCTCCAACTAAATCCCATTTGTTCTGTTCCCTCTTCTTTCCCTTCTCACCTTGA
>NW_021167426.1:0-38097 GCF_003724135.2 Verticillium nonalfalfae | reverse complement strand
CCCCCCTGCCCCAGGCTCGAGGCCTTCCTCCCCCACTCGACCCGCCAGCGCCGGTAAGCCAGACACAGCATATTGCGCAGCACCGACAGGGGCAATTTCAGCTTGAAGCCAGAAGATCAGACATGCCACCCAAACGCCCCCTTCGCATCTTCTGCTTCGGCGACTCCCTGACGGCGGGATACTCTGGCTTCGGGAGCTCATACACGCCGTACTCGGAGGTCCTCGAGACGAAGCTCGCCGCCGCGTTTCCAGACGCCGACGTCCGGGTGCATGAGAATGGCATGCCGGGCGACATTGTCTCCGCAGAAGCGTTCAACAGGCGACTGAGGGCCGAATGTCAGTGTTTCCCATCTCCCCGGCCTGTGATTGCACAGCCATCTTGAATGAATGGCATGTGGACTGAAGCGCCTTATCACAGTGGACGAGGCCAAGATGCCGTATGACTGGGTCCTCATCCTCGGCGGCACAAAGTACGTCGTATTTCATCTGTCATCATGTCTGGCCCCCCGGGGGATCAGACCTGGGAAGGGGCTTGCTGACACGCGCAGTGATATTGCGTACAAGATCGCCCCGGAGACCATCGTCGACAATCTGAAGGAGTCGTATCGCATCGCGCTCGACAAGGGGAGCAAGGTCCTCGCGCTGACGGTGCCGCAGACGCATGCCAGGGCGCGGTGGGTAGTGGATGCGCGGCGGGCGGTGAATGAGGGCATCATGGCGTATGATGACCCGAAATCGTGAGTTTCTTCACATCACTGTATCTTTTTTTTTCACCCCCAGCATGCCCCTCGCGTTGCTCAGCCTTTTGTTGACTACATCCACTACGCCGAGTCCGCCATGGGCAAACGTACTTCCCATTGCCGACTGCCCTTCCAACTGCTGCCCTTCCTCCCCCCGCCCTTTGCCCCATCGCAGACCGTTGCCAAACCCCGGCAAGATGACTGACAACGACCCCAAAAGCTACGCCTTTGACCTCGCCTCGGCGATCCCCTACTTTGCGCTGCCACCCCCGAAACGCACCCTCTACTGGGACGACGGTGTCCACCTGACGCCCAGCGGCTACGAGTGGATGGGCGGCCACGTCGCCGACGCGCTCATCAAGATCATGATCGAGGAGGCGACTGCGGCGGCGGCGGCTGCTGCAGGCACAGGTGCCGGCGGCAGCCAAGGGACGCGGCGTGCCAGGAGGATGCTGCGGTACGCCAAGGACGAGCTGCTATTTGAGGAGGAGACGGGGGATCCGAGCCTGATTCACGAGGGCTATGTCATTGTGCGGCTGAAAGACTTGAATTGAACGGCTGCTGCCCTTTTTTTTCTGTTCCTGCCTCTTCTTCTCTCTGAACGACTCGCTACCCGGCCATGCTGTGTGTGTGTGTGCCGTCGTTTCAATCGTGGCCCGTTTTCCATGTACACATGGCCGTCTAGACGTGAACCAGGCCAGGCCTCATGATGCTTTTGTTTTCTGTTCTCCTCGTCCGTGATGCGCCGAACACCGACCCCCTGAACGCCTGTGTGCCCATTTTCCCTATGATGATGCGTTGACATGGTTTCGCCTGCTTCACACGAGGAGGTTCTTCGCCACAAAGTCCTGTTTCATAAGAGATGATTAGATTCCTCCGCCGGCAGCACAGACACGCAAACAGGGCACTCACGGGAAACTCCTTCTGCAGGGCATTGGTGACGTTCTCGACCTCCTCGGCGACGCTCTGAATGTTGGCGTCCCACTGGCGCATCTCCTTGCCGACGACGACCTCGGCGCGGCCGCTGCCCTTTTGGCCAGAGGCCTCGCCGCGCTCGAACCAGATGATGCGGTCCATCTGGTCGATGCGGCCGACGAGGCGGCCCTGCTCAATCATGCGGGCCGTCGTCTCCTCGGCCTTGTCGGCGTCGAGGCCGAGCAGGACGCCGAGGGCGTCGATGCCAATGTTGGCGTAGAGGCGCGAGGCGCCGAGGAGGTTGTGCTCGACGACGGCGCGCGCGAGGACGGTGGAGCCGTCGGCCGTGGTGGCGAGCTGGTGGGGCTGCAGGCCCTGGGCGAACTTGTCGACCTCGCCGCGGCTCAGCAGGCGGTCAAAGTGAATCTTCTCGAGGATGCCGAACTCGTCGAGGGCGGCGGCGCGTTCGTCCTTGTAGAGGCGGCCGAGGGTGCGGGCGCGCATGGGGCCGGCGGGGGCGAGGATGGCGCACTTGACGGCCATGCTCAGGGTGTGCAGGCGCTCGTCCTCGGCAATGGCGGGCGACAGGCTGATGTCGTGGTAGCGGGCGCCGGCGTTGAGGAAGTCGCGCTTGGCGTCGTAGACGCGGGCCTGGCTGAGGCGGAAGTGGAGGTCGAGGTCGCGGGCGTCGTGGGGCTTCTCGTCGGCGACGTCGTGCATGATGTTCTTGAGCTTGTTGACGTACGTCTCGGCGGCCGTCGTGTCGTCGACCTCGAGGTAGTTGCGGGCGATGCGGATCCAGACGCGGGCGCGGTCGGCGGGCGAGACTTTGCGTTGGGAGGAGTCGAGAGGCATCTCGGCGAGGCACTTGGCCGCTTCTAGGAAATCTTCGTTGGCCTCGTGGGCCGTGGCCATGAGGTCACGGATCTGGGCCGTCTCGGCGAGGTAGGATGAGGGCTGCTGGGTTGTGAAGAGGTGGAGCAGATGGGCGCCGACATCTTTCCACATGTCATGGTTCTCGAGACCTTGGAGGGTGGCGAGGAAGGACTGGAGGAGGGCTCTTGTGGTGACAATGCCGAGAGAGGAGTCGAAGAGGGAATCGAGGATGGCCTTGAGGTCGCCTGTTATCGCGGCCGGAGAAGAAAGGTTCTTGATGCCGGCGACGATAGCCTCGAAGGCGGCGGGCTGGTCAGAGGCAGAGCGGGCCTCGGCGAGCTGCTCTGCAACTTTGTCCGAGGGCGCCATGATGGCGGTGTGTATGTGATTGATTTCGTTCGTCTCGAAGAAGCTTGGTATCGGTGTCGCGTGTCAGATGGAAACAGTCGCGGCGGTATGGCTTGCAGCCGGCTGAAGTGGTGTGGTCGTGATGGGTCGTCGTCATGTGAAGCGAGGAGTTGAAGGTCCCAAGGTCGGTGTGGGGTAGCTGCACCTGCCTGAAGCTCCTTCGGCGTGCGGGGCATCAAGAGGTCCTGCCGCTGCCCCTCTGATCCTGGTTCCTTGACTGTAGCAGCATCTATCTCCCTGAAGTGCCCCCTGGAGTGAGACACCTAAAATGAACGACAACCTTCCATCCTACAACTACAGGACCACGCATTTGGATTCGCCGACAGCTTCTCTGCCTCGTCAGGCCAATGTCAGAATCGCCTCACTTGTGGGCTGTGCTCTATATCCATCACCCAAATTGACACCTCGCAGCCATGATACCAGAGGATTCGAGCTCGAATACAACCTCAGGCTGACGGCGGCACAGACCCTAGAGTGCCAACATCACCTGACGAGATATTGCCTGCATTCAAAGAACCAAAGCCTCACCTACCCTAGGTAGCCTCCATCGCTACTCCCGAGAGACACCACTCTGCAACGATCAGCAATGTATGCGCGCAATCTGGGCAATCCCCCGCCAAGGCACGCCCTTCAGCAAGGAGCCGGATCCTCCCTAGCGAAGACCGACGCACGCAAGCTGCTGCATCGGCCATGTCATCTGCGTCACCTCCTCTTCCCGGTGAACCCCATAATGTGGGACGGAGTGGCTTTTCCGTAACCTGAACGTTCAAGGGCTTATTGCGAGCAAGTTTCGCTGGCTCTTGATTGGCGACCCCGACATGGTCGACCAGATGTTGCACGAGGCCAGGGTGAGGCTAATCTAGGATGGCAGAATCGTGTTCAAGCCGAATGTCCATGTATCCGCTTCGGAGCTATATCAACTCCCGGGCTCGTCTCGTGAATCGTACAACACAGTGCTCTTGACAATTCGTCGAGCTCAATCCTTCTTCAGCATCACAGAGCAAAGATTTGCTGCCTTGACATTGATCGTATCCCCAACCCACACTCGCTCACGGAGCCAACTTGAGTCGCCACGATGAAGCCCACGCTTCCGCTGTCGGCGCTGTTCGCCATGGCCGCCGCTACGGCCCCCGCCAGCGATGCTCCGGCCAACGACACGCGCCCCGTCAACTTTGGCATGGTCCTCTTCACTGGCTTCCAGGCACTTGACGTCTTCGGGCCCCTCGACATATTCAACATTCTCTCCTTCTCCCAGCGCATCAACCTGCACATCATCGCGCCCACCCTCGAGCCCGTCCACACCTACCCCCCCTGGAACCTGGGCGTCGGCTCCCGGTGGTCCGAGTCCGTCAATCCTACCCACACCCTCGCCGACCCGCCCAAGGACCTTGACGTGCTCTTCGTCCCTGGCGGCGCCGGCACCCGTGACGCCAACATTGCCGAGGTGACCCAGATCATCGACTACGTCCGCGACGTCTATCCCTCGCTCCAGCACATCCTGTCCATCTGCACCGGTGCCGGCATCCTCGCCCGCGCCGGCGTCCTCGACGGCCGCAACGCCACGACCAACAAACGCGCCTGGGCCCAGACGACGGCCCTCGGGCCCGCCACCAACTGGATCGCCAAGGCCCGCTGGGTCGTTGACGGCAACGTCTACACGTCGAGCGGCGTCAGCGCCGGCATCGACGCTGCGCTGGCCTACGTCTCGGATATTTGGGGCGAGGATGAGGCTGTCCGCCTCGCCATTGGCGCCGAGTACAACCGCGTGCTCGACCCGGCTGATGACCCCTTTGCCGCGCACTGGGGGGCCCAGGACGTGCCGCCCGTGAGGGAGGCTTGCAAGAAGCACTGAGCTTGGTGTACTGCTTTGCTCGTTACGCTGTTGTCATGGGTGAGGTTGTCATGATTGAGTGCCCAGCTTTCCCATGAGTGTTGCTGGAACAAGCGGGGCTCTTGATGGTTTTTCTTCTCGTACGTGTTGCTCGCAAGGACGTGATCAGGCGATGGTGTAAATGAGGTGTATGATGCATCATGTTGACAAGAATTTGGCCTCGAGTTATACGGTTTTTCTAAGCGCTCAAGGTAAAGATCGAGGATCTGACATGAAAAACATGACCATTTGCGCTGGGTCTTAACTCTATGATGGGTACGAAATGAGCGTAAAGTACTGGTGGAAGGAGCTCCTATTGACAACCCTCCTGTGATTTCCGAACATCATTCAATGAGTGACTGTTGAGACGCGATCCCTCCCGAGAGCCGAGTGCAACAGGCAAGCAACCTGCACTCTTTCACAACCAGGCCGACACAAATGCAAAGAAAACGAGGCACGAAGAAGCAGAAGGTTGTCTCCACTAGTATTTCACTATTGGTGTACAGAGTGGCATATCGGGTATCTCGTTACCGTGCACGCGCATGATACACATCAGCCCACAATGGCCTGATTGTCGACGCACCACTGCGTCCCGTCGGCTCTGCTCGGGACCACGCGCGGTCCCGTCCTTCTGTCGAAACAAATGCCGAGCCGTCTCCTCTTGCTCTCTTTACAAGCTCTCCCGCCCCGGGTCCCGTTCGTCCTGCAACGTTTCAAGCTTCCACCGTGGTGCAACTTTTGTTGTTGTCGCGTGTAGCGCTCTCCTGCCTTTGGTGGACAGCCTCAGTGCTCCAGCACGACAGGCTTCCCGCTCTCCCACGCATCGAGGCTGTCCCGAATGTTGACCCAGTAGCGCAGGCGCACAGCCTCCCTCTTGGCGGCCTCGAGGTCGTCGCCGTGAAAGGCGGCCTCGAGGACGTCCTCGCTGGCGCGGATGCGGGCGTCGTTGACGGCGCGCAGGCCGTCGAGCTCGGCCTCGGTGGCGGCGTCCTCAATCTCCTCGCGCGCCTCGAGCACGGTCAGCAGCAGGCCCGGGTCGCCGTCGACCTTGAGCGTCTCGTCGTTGGCGACGTCGGCGCCGCGCAGGGCGAGCAGGTACTGGGCGCGCAGCAGCGGGTTCGAGAGCGTCTTGTAGGCCTCGTTGATGCGCGCCGACGTGGCCTCGGCGCGGGCTTTGTGGGCGGCCGGGTGCAGGTCGGGGTGGGCCTTGGCCTGGAGCTGGAGGAACTCGCGGCGCAGCGTGCGCTGGTCGATGGGGAAGTGGCCCGCGGGCGGCGGGCCGGAGGGGAGGGTCTGCGGGAAGAAGTCGTAGTGGGTCGTCGGGATCTTGGACTGGGAGGGGGATGCGTCGGCAGCGGTGGCGGAAGAGGAGGAGGAGGGGGAGGAGGAGGATGTCGAGGGAGAGTCGGGTTTTGTGAGGGTCGCCGTTCGGGAGAGCCAGCGCGCTTGGGGGCTCGGGGTTGGTCTTTGGACGGCGAGCGTGGCGCGAGGCGCGGCGAGTGATGTGCTCGAGATGCTGCGGCATGCTGGTGCCACAGGCGAAGAGGCAGTCTGTCGATGGCACCGAGCGCAGAGGCGGGCGGTGGATGTGACGTGTGTGCGCATCATGGATGGCGAGGGGAAAGAGGGCACAGGATGGATGCCTGGCGGTAGAAGAGTGTGTGGGTTGAAAGGGTGATAGTATCGATTTCCAGAAATGGCCGTGGATCTGTTGCAGGGAACGCGAGGCTCGACGAGGCTATACTGGATGGGGTCAGAAGGCTGCGATGTTGGCGTGGTTGTGATGCTTCTGAGAGCTCGGCTTGCATTATCGAGAATGACGAAGACGGGGGGCTTTGGATGCCCATGACGCTCCACACTTTTTTTCTTCGGCGCCTTGGTGCTCGTTGTCGATTGCCGCCTTGAGCCGACAGAGTCCGACGTCGGATTCTGCTGACATAAGCTGATGGGTGCCTTGGGGAGGCAGAGTACCTAGTGGAGGCACATGTACTGTGGAGTGCCAGGAGTATGTACTGTAGCAGCAGTAGCAGCAGCAGCAGCAGCAGCAGCAGTACCACCATCATCAGCAGAGCAGCACTGCAAATGACCTACGAACGCCCAACGACTCGCTCTTGACCAGCCAGGGCCCCATATTGTGACCCCCACATTGACCCCCAACCACCCTCCCCAGCCGGTCCCTCTCTCTCTCTCGCGCCCCCCATCTCAACAACCCCACGGGACAATTGCCGCCGAGTCAATGGATTGACGGATCGTCTCTTCTTTCCTCGAGGCCCGGTCCCGGGGAACGCTTCCACCTTGCTCTCACTCCATTCAATCGAATCGAACCGTTTGCGGGCAACAGAAAACATCATAATGGCGACCATCTTTGAGGCCGACGAAGGTGAGTGACGGACGGCTCTCTCCCCCCATGAACATCATCACATCATGGACATGCACCCCAAACAGCCCGACTAACTCGACCAGTCGCCAAGCACAACACGCCCGAGAGCTGCTGGGTCGTTCTCTACGGCGACGTCTACGATGTGACCGACTTCTTGTCCTCGCATCCCGGCGGCACCAAGATCATCCTGAAGCTCGCCGGCAAGGACGCCACCGAAGAGTACGACCCCGTCCACCCGCCCGGCACCCTCGAGGAGAACCTCAAGCCCGAGGCCAAGCTGGGCAGGATCAACCCCGACTCCATCACCAAGGCGGCGCCTGTCGTCAAGGCCGTGTCGGCTGCTGACGACGCCAACGCCCCTGTCCGCCTGGAGACGCTTCTCAACCTCGACGACATTGAGGCGGCGGCGACGAAGCGTATCTCGACCAAGGCCCACGCCTACTATTTCTCGGCCGGCGACGACCTGTGGTCCAAGAGCTTCAACAACCGCGTCTACCGCCAAATCCTGCTGCGGCCGCGCATGTTCCGCGACTGCACGCAGTGCGACCCTTCGACCACCATCCTCGGCCACAAGGTCGGCCTACCCATCTTTGTCGCCCCCGCTGCCATGGCCCGCCTCGCCCACCCCGACGGCGAGGCCGGCATCGCCCGCGCCGCCGCCCGCTTCGGCGCCATGCAGTGTGTCTCCAACAACGCCTCCATGACCCCCGAGCAGGTCGTCGCCGACGCCGCCGCCGGCCAGGTTTTTGGCTGGCAGCTCTACGTCCAGAACGACCGCCGCAAGAGCGAGGCCATGCTGCGGCGCATCAACGCCATGCGCGACCGCTACAAGTACATCTGCCTGACCCTCGACGCCCCCGTCCCCGGCAAGCGCGAGCTTGACGAGCGCCAGGCCTTCGTCGGCGACGACGCCCCCGCCATCCAGTCCGCCTCGAACGCCAAGGACGCCTCCGAGACGCGCCCCGGCGGCGGCGGCGTCGGCCAGCAGCTCTTCTTCGGCACCGCCGCCGACCTCACCTGGAAGACGACCCTGCCCTGGCTCGCCGCCCACACCGACCTGCCCATCGTCCTCAAGGGCCTGCAGACCCACGAGGACGCCTACCTCGCCGCCCGCTACGCGCCCCAGGTCAAGGCCATCATCCTGTCCAACCACGGCGGCCGCGCCCTCGACACGGCGCCGCCCGCCGTCCACACGTTGCTCGAGATTCGCAAGTACTGCCCCGAGGTCCTCAGCCAGATTGAGGTCTGGGTCGACGGCGGCATCAAGCGCGGCACCGACATCGTCAAGGCCCTGTGCCTCGGCGCCACGGCCGTCGGCATCGGCCGCGGTGCGCTCTACGGTCTCGGTGCCGGCGGCCAGGCCGGTGTCGAGCGGACGTTTGAGAGTGAGCCCCTTGCCTTCCATTTACTCCCCTTCTTTTCCTTCTCCTCACGTTCGTACGCCCGGGGATACATGCTGACATGCACCACAGTCCTGCAGGCCGAGATGGAGACGTGCATGCGCCTGCTGGGCGCAAAGACTGTGGCGGAACTCGGTCCAAGATTTGTGAGCAGTTACCTTTTCTTTGGGCCCATGTCCTTGACAATACTAACGTTCCACTTCAGATCAACTCCCGGATGGTCGAGAGGGATATCTACGATGGCGAGCCAGGGCTCGACAAGGGCGGCCTGTGGACAAAGTCGAAGCTTTAGATCTTGTATTGAACCAAAATGTCATTTGCCGTTTTCCATGTTCGTTTGGCACTCTCATGGCTTGAGTTTGAAACCAAGTCTGCACGCCTCCGCTGCCTGTTCGTGTATCGGCCCCGTATCTTGGTCAGCGGCAGCGACCATGCCCATTCCATGCCGCATCTCTCCAGCCATCTATCCGAATAGACCTCACGCCCTTGATCTCGTGCGATTGAAGAAGGCTGACTCGCCTTGTCCGTGCAGACCCTAAAAGTGTGACAAAATACCGGACAGGTGCGACGAGTCAATGGACTGTCTGAAACAGTTGACCAATAATCATCCGTGTTAACAGGTTGTTTGTCGTTGTTGAGAGCACTCACGATCGATGAAGTTTTCGGAACCAGCCCAGTGACAGCATCAGACTACACAGCCCAGGCACGCCAGCCTCATCCTGCGTGTTGAGGCCTTCATTCAATTGAGTGTGACGCAAGACAAAAGATAGTGCTGACCACCAGACAATCCTCTGGCAAAGATCGTCTCGATCGCCCAGCCTAGGATCACCTCACAGCATCACCACCGTTTTTCTCACCAAGTAGTGCGCCTAAATCGCGGTTGCCGCTAGGCTGTGTTCGCTGGCGGTGCCTCAAAGGCGCGGCAGCCCGACGTCACACAACCTGATCGCAGCCGCAGCTGACGGCAGGAACGTCAGCACTCTAAGACTGGGAGCTGCATATTAATAAACATGCTCTCTCCCCAGGCACCGAGTCCGCGAGATCACTCGATCGTCCACTTGAAGACTGTAAACGTTACCTCAATTCACCCCAAGGCGCATCTGAGATACAAAACCATGTTCGGCAGAGACGACAGCCACAACCACATTGATGGCGCTGAGCCAAAGAAGTCCCTGTACCAGCGGTTCAAGGACCGCAAGAAGGGCGGCGAAATTTCCGAGGCGGACGTGGCCAAGTACACGGGGATGAGCAAGGCGCAACTCGCGGAATGGGCCAAGGACAGGCCAGGCGTCGGGGGCCAGCAAGCGGCCGGCAAGATCAACGCGGGGGAAGCGTCGGGGTTCGCTGGCATGAACGCTGCCGATGGGTACGCCATAGGGATTCGAGGCGAGGGCGAGCCCAAAGGCCTCCCAAGGAAGCACAGTCAGTAGTAGTCGACGAGTGGCTTCATATTTGGTTGACGAGATCGGATCAGGTAAGAAGATGGTGTGGTAAATGGTCTCGTGCTTCACGTGCGTTGTTGCTCTCGTGGATGCGTGTCGACGGATCACTGACTCGTCTGGCGTTGACAGAGGTCGAGAACGAGGGCAGCCAAGACGAACAGGATGGCTGATCGAGCAGCTGAACCACGGGCGGGCGAAGGCTGAGTACTTGTCACATGTCGAAGACAGGGCAAGACGGATTAAGTTTGGTCGTGTCGAGCCAAGCAAAGTGGAAGTGAGATATTGGCTGCTTGACCCATGTTGGGGGGGAGAGCATTCACGATGGGAGGCGCCGATGTGTAATGCCACCCACCACAACGGGCAACCTCTGACCCGCAGGCAAGAGTGTTCGGGGGCGCTGCAGGGCGTAGGGCCTCAAGCAGGGAAGAGGGGCGGCGGCGGGCAGGAGGGGCAGGAGAAGGGGGGGTGGAGGTACCCAATTGTAAGAAGATAAGGTAGCTAAGGTAAGCAGCTAAGGTAAATGGAGGAAGGGCCTAACAGCAACAAGGAGCTCCACTCAGGGTGCACCTGGCCCGTTTCGCCAAGTACAGGGCAGAAGATCCAAGATGTGCAGGCGACACCTGCTGCTGTCGCTGCTGTCGCTACTGCCCATTGCCTGCTGCCCGTTGGTCGAGCCTTCTTTCCCGGCTGGTCTCCCCGCAGCGGGTGTGCGGCACCTTCCCCATGTGCCATGCAAAGTAGCAAGACCAATTGCTGGGCGCTCTCCTGCCCCTTGTCTGACTTGTCTGAGGCGAGATGCGCTAACCTGTGGACCACCCAGCGTTGGGGAGCTACGCAAAGCCCACTACCCGTTCCGCCCTTCCATCGTTCCATTCGAATCCTTCCCCTGCCCTTTTCTCGCGCCTCTCGTTCTACTCTTGTCTGCTTCGATTTTTGCCTCTGACTGTCCGCCACGGCGCCGTCACCGGCGTGTCCCAGTCTGTGCCATCCCGCTAGACTAACAAGTACTACAGTAGCACTAAGCACAACGTTAGGGACCTGGTTCGCCCAGGCACCTTACTCGTGAGGCCCTCCTCTACCTGTCTTTGGCCAGACTCCGAGACCACGATAGGCCCGATCCAAACCGTAGCCAATCTCGAATTTCGTCCAATGCCTCATCTCCGAACTCCGCCGCCTGGCCCTGATTTGCCCTCAGGCCTACTGCCTTTCTTCCTGGTCGAACTGTCCGCGCATTCAGATCTCGTGCCACCCTCTGGCCCGTCACTCGCAGCGCGCGCAGTGCGCAACTCGCGTCTCCCGGATCTGGTGCCTTGCCCTGTCCGACCCATTTCTGCCCCCCCCCCCTGCTGTCCTCCCCCCTTCAGGTTTCTCATTGCGACTCCATCGTGAGACCCACGATCCTCTTCGGTTCTGCGCTCTTCGGGATCAGAATCCGCTTTACCCAGGACACATTACTATCCATGCACACGGTCGAGTGGACTCTGGATGGGCCCTTCAACCCAACAAGAAAGGAACCATTGTGTCCACAGTCCCCAGTCTGGGCAGTCTGGCCGGGCCATTGTTGAGGGCGACCATCTTGCCGTTGTGTTGCCCCTCCTTCCTCCCATCTGACGGACAACCACCCCCTCACCGACACAATGTCTAAACTTGGGATCAACAGAGCAGCGTCAAAGGAACGCCACAGACATCTGTCGGCATGCAAAATTATCATGTGCTTCTTCACGAGATGCCGAGGGACTACTTAGTCAATACAGCCAGCACTGACAGACAGCTTCTGTGCGCAACTGGCCCCCCCTGCATCGTCTGCGCCGTCTGTAAAGTGACAGGGGTCTCGGCGGACGTTCCCTGCCACCCTGGCCCTTTGCGCAGGCAATAATGCGGGGGGATTGCTTGAAGATGGTGTCGAGCAGGTTCGGTGTGCTGCCCAATCGGGAAACCCATTCCCGGCCCTGTCTCGTGAGTGGATGGCAGTTGGTCGACGACCTTGCCCAATGCGAAGATGAGTGCGAACGACACGGGCAGAATGGGGCCAGGCGCCTCCTCCTGTCGCTCCTTTTCGACCGTGTGTTGGCGCGCGCTGGTATAGTCGGGACAGCGGACGCCAGCTAAGACACGAGACACCAGACGAAAAAAAGTAGGCGAAAAAAAGAACTAGGCATGTGTCGTGCTTGTCTCCCCCCCCCATTCCACTTCACAGAAGCCCAGGAGCATGTGGCGATCACAAAGCTACTACGCACTACCAACGCGGCCCTTGCACTTTCACCTGCTACGTTGTACCCTTACAGTGAAGGAACGTACCAGAGGCCTGACAACAAGAAGCTCGTGCCTTTCTTTTCTTCTGATTTGGTAGGCAAGCAGGCCCATACAACACAAATCCAGCCAGGCGCCCCAGACGCATCCCCGTCCTACCCCGGATGGATCTCTGAAATCTCCTCGCAGTGCATACCCATCCTGTTGTTGCCATCTAGATATTAAAGTCCCCCAAGGTCCCACCCCCTCTCGTCTCGTTCTTCCCCTTCCTCCCTTGTCGTCCGTTTTTCCTTCACTGGGGCTTCCATCTGCGAGTAAGAGACGCGAGTCCTGCTGTATCAATATTCACGACAACGTCAGCACATACTCACACACACATACACACCCAGGCCCACTGTCTCATCGTCGAAACTCACACACAATGTCGGACAAGGTTCAGATGGCTCAGCATGAGCAGCCCATTGAGAAGCGTGGCAAGCGCAAGTCGTGCATGCGACACTGCGCCAAGTTCTGGTGGATTTACCTCCTGGCCTTCATCGCCATTGTTGTCCTCGCCGTCTGCTTGATGTAAGACGGGCTACCTGTTCTGCCGCGCCTCGCTTAGCTCCATTGCTGACCCTGCCACAGCATCTTCGTGGCCATTCCCAAGATCGCCCAGAGCAAGCTGGACCACGCTGAGCTCACTGTTGATGGCATCATTGTCACCAAGACCGAGGAGGACAAGTTCAACATGGCCATCAACTCGACCATCCGCTCCAAGGGCGGTGTCAAGGCCAAGATTGCCCCCTTCGCCGCCGTCATGTACCTCGAGGACATTGAGTCGCACATCCCCTTTGTCCACCTCGATTTCCCCGAGACCGAGTCCGTCAAGATCCAGACCGTCAACACCACCCAGGAGGTCACGATTCCCGACATGGATGCCTTCACCACCTTCAACACCTGGCTGCTCGGCAACGAGACCCTCCGCGTCACCGTTGAGGGCAAGACCCACGTCAAGGTCAACGGCATCTCCAGGAAGTACGGCGTCACCTTCAAGAAGACCATGGAGCTCACTGGTACGTTACGCCTGGCCCTGCTGATTTTCCGGGATCGGAGAAAAATACTGACAGAACGTAGGCCTGAACCACTTCAAGGGTCTTGCCGTCACCTCGAACCGCGTCAACATTACCCACGACGACAACGGCGACAACTTCTTCGGCTGGGTTGACGTTCCTAACCCCTCCGTCTTCACCATTGAGATTGTAAGTCTTTTCGACGTGCTTTTCTTGGCTCCAGGAGAAGGCACCTCCTAACATCATCTTTAGGGCAACGCCTCCTTCCACACCTACTACAACTCGTCCAGCATTGGTACCGCCTTCCTTGACGACCTCTTCCTCTACCCCGGTATCAACAACGTCAGCATGCGCGCCAACATCAGCACCGCCCCCGTCGTCCGCGCCATGAGCTCCGAGCCTTCGTGCGACACCGGTATCGTCGACTTCCAGCTTGGTGGCCGTGACGTTTTCAACAACGGCGAGGACCTTGCCTACTTTGGCAACGCTCTCAGCGCCTCCAACCTCACCGTCCCCATTGAGTTGGCGACGGCCTTTGAGAGGGACGTTGGTCTCACCTTTGAGTGCTAAATCATTCAATCATCTGCCTGTAGTAGAAAGTGTGCATATGTCTGTTTATTAATGAGGAGGAAACCTTGCATGTGTGGGACTATGATACCAGAAGAAGAAATTGACTCGTGGCTGTACCACCATTTACAACCCATTCGCTCTTTGCTTGGTGATGAGATGGACTGTGACAAAGTGTTGGACTGTGCGAACCTAGGGTTGTCAGTGTTACCCCAGACGGGCAACCAGAATTCCGGGATTGTCGGCGAGACATGGCTACATGGCCCGGATAGGCTTGGGATTGCTAACGACTTTCGGCTGCCCGTTAGCGTGTCACGTTGGTCAGCCAGATCCGGTCGACTACGACACCCTGACGCAGTGCGCGCTGATCATCAGTTGTTGGTCGCGGCGCACCTCGGCCGCGCTTTGGTTCCGAGCACCGCGGGTGCAACTGGAGCAGTGCGCACCGTCAAGCAAGAAGTCAAAATTCTGGCGAGCTCTCCCAATTTCCACCCTTCCCTGAAGCTACCCACCGCATCATTATCACATCAGCTTGACGGGGTTGTATGAGACAACAAGTCGCTCCGTGAAGCCGTTGATGCGTTGCGCATGCCATGATCCGTAGATGCTCGTCCCGCACGCTATCAACGTCCTCGGCATGTCACATGTGAAAAGGGACACCGGATGCCTCATCCTGTGACCCTAGTCCCGGTATATCCTACTGCACACGACATTCGATCCTCGGGATCTCCCCCATTCTCCCCACACGCCATCCTTTTACCAAGCCCCAGCTTTCCTCTTGCTACCCCTCAACCCCCCCGCCTCACTCCCGCTCCCCGGCGTGCCCCCACCACTGCTCGCTGCGACGAAATCGACCCCCGTCCGCTTCCCCGCGCTCCTCTCCGCCTCCCTCTCCTTCCTCACCCTCTCCTGACTCAACCGCAGCGGGCCCCGGAAAGCCCAGTCGGGAAACCCACGGCCTTGGCCGCCATCGCCGTCGCCGTCGGCAGCGGCCCCCGCAGGATCCCACGCGCCGGCCGACAGCGTCGTGGCGTACTGGGCGCGCGGGTCGTCGTCGTGCCCGAGCCCGACAAAGCCGAGCAGCTTGTCCATGAGGGCCGGGTTGCGCAGCGCGGCCGAGGCCGTGAGCTTGGCGTTGAAGTGGACGCCCTTGCTCTTGAGGTCGAGGAACTGCTGCGTCTTGGCCGTCAGGGCGGGGGGCGGGGAGCCTGGCGGCGAGGGCGGTATGTCGAGGTTTGGCGTCGGTGGCAGCGTGAGGTCGCGGAGCAGGGCGCGCGAGGCGGTGTGCGGGGAGACTGGGCGGGCTGTGGCGGCGTGCTGCGGCGCCGAGGGCGAAGAGGGAGGGTGGGAGGGCTCTGGGAGGTACGAGGGCGCGTCTGCGTCGGGGAGGGAGGGGCCTAGGGGCACGGAGTGTTGCTGGATAGGACCGATGGGCGGTTCCTCGGGGGCTGGGGCTTGTGGTTGTGGTGGTAATGAGGATGAAGGGGTTGGCTCTGGTTCTGTGGGTTTGGAGGAAGCGTTGGCGGGTTCGGCCTGGTGAGATTGTGAGACGCTGTTGTTGACGGGGGGCATTCATGGAGAGGACTTACCTTGACGGCCTCGACCTCGTTATTCTCTTCATCGTCCTCATCGCTGCTGTATCCGACCAGCAACGCCATTTCGAAGGGGTCCTTTGCGTCAGGATGGCCCTGGATTTATGTTCTGAATGAGACTCGGATGTTGAAATGATACATCGACAAGGTGTTGTTCCGCGCAACGTTGTCGTGTGAGACGGTCGTTGACATGAAGTCGAGTGTGAAAGTTGCGCCACAGCAGGTAGGAAAGTTGCGCCCCACCCACTCACTCTCCAGCCACTTCGGATGGTCTCCCAAAATTCAGGCAAGGCTCCACCAGAAACCAAACGTCACAGGTGAGGACTCTACTCGGAGGCTTCCATCACTCCTCTCCACCTTCACAATCGTACAAGTTCGCCGCCATCACTCCCCTCGGCATCCATCACCGGTCGCACCGGTATCACTTTCATCAGAGGGTTGCTAACTAGTATCACTCAACGCAACGGCCACCGCGCCCACGATCGGCAACTCCTATGCAACCCCCCCTTACCGAGAAGAAGCCTCCGAAGTAGCTCTCACCACCTGTCTCGCTGAGCCTCGAGAACCACATCATGGCTCGGACCAGGGACTCGCGCTCACCATCGCCTGCAGGAAGCCATCACAGCTCGAGACGTCGCAAAGAGGATGATCGACGCGAAAGCCACCGCCGCGATGACGGGCGCGACTACCGCCGTCGCGACCGCACCCGGAGCCCTGCCGACGTGAGAACACACCGCGGCCACCGCGATGAGGACTTTTCTGACAGGACCCACGAGCAGCGCCGATACCGCGACCGCGACAGTGACCGCCGCCCACGCGACGACCGCGATGCCTACCGCCGCAGAGACCGCTCCGTAGATCGAGACGACGGCCGACGTCGACAGCGGCGGTCGCGCGAGAGGTACCCCGACCGCGAGCGCGAGCGCGATCGCTCCGCCGACAGACGAAGATACAGGGATGGCGACAGGGACAGGGACTATCGCCCACGCCGCGACGACTCGCGGGACCGCAACCGCGGGCGTCGGGAGGGTACCGTCGAGTCGCAGCCTCGCAACAGACGTGACGGCAGCCGCCCACGAGGTGCCGCTGGCCCTTCCTCTGCCGGTGCAGCCGGCCGTGAGACTGCGAAGCCCAAGCCTGTCGCTGCTGCGCCCGCGCAGTCGGAAGCCGACAAGAAGGCCGAGCGCCTGGCGCGCCTCGAGGCGTGGAAGAAGAGCAGAGAGACCAAGAAGGAGACTGAGGTTAATCCGAGTCAGACTAGGAACCTCCTCGCCGAGATGGACCAAAAGTCGGTCGCCTCTCCAACCGTTGCGTCCCCCGCCGTCGCGTCGCCCTCGGCGGCCTCGCCCACGTCGCAAACCATGTCCGGGCCGGCGTCGCCTGCCCCCTATGCTGGCAAGTTTGATCCAAAAGCCATCGCCAAGAAGTCAGCGGCGTCGTCTCACAAACACGGTACTGCTAACGGCGTCCTGGGCGCCTTTGACGCCCAAGTCAGCAAGACGGCAGCTCCAGTGAAGCAGGACTCCAAAGGTATGCATTCGCATCGTACACCCTCGTCCATGAAACCCACTGACAGCCATGGAACAGCATTCGCACTCCCGGCAAACCGCGGTAATATTAGCACGTTCGGGTTTAGCAAATCCAGCAATGAGAAACCCCAGGCCAAGCGAAAGCTCGTCCTCGATGAGGAAGATGACACCAAGAGAAAGCTGACCAAACTGCCTGCTCTCCCGCTCGAAGCCGACGATACCCCCTACGCTGACCAAGACGAGGGTGACGATGGCGATTCGGACGGCGACATCTTCGCCGAGAACGAGGAAGAGGCCGCAGCAGCGGCCAGAGCGGCGCACGAGAGGCGTGAGCGAGAGATGAAGGTCGATACAGACGAGGCACCAGAAACGAACGGCACCACGGAGGAAAAAGCTGACGGCGATGAGATGGAAGTTGACGCTACCGGCACTGAGCCTTCCGCACCAGTCGTTGAGGAGGTGCAGCCGGAGCCGGTGCGTGAGGAGCCTCAAGAAGTCATGAAGGTTGACGAAGAAGAAGAAGAAGACGATGACGCCGATCCGCTCGACGCTTTCATGGCAGACCTGCAAGAGACAGGATCGAGGCCGGCGCCCAGGGCAAAGACCAAGACCGCTCCTGAACCAGAAGCTTACTACAGCGATGACGACTTTGCGTACAGGGACGAGGATCCCAACGCGAAGAACCCTCTGGCCGTCAAGCGCAGGAAGAAGGAGATCCCTATCGTCGACTACAGCAAGATTGAGTTTGAGCCGGTTCGCAAGAACTTCTGGACTGAACCCGCAGAACTGAGCGCCCTCACAGAAGCGGAGACTAACGATCTGCGCCTCGAGCTAGACGGTATCAAGGTGTCTGGAAACGACGTTCCCAAGCCTGTCCAGAAATGGGCGCAATGCGGCTTGACACGGCAGACTCTGGACATCTTGGCCGATCTGGGCTATGAACGACCCACGTCTATCCAGATGCAGGCCTTGCCATGTCTCATGTCGGGACGGGACGTCATTGGCGTCGCGAAGACGGGTTCCGGAAAGACCATGGCTTTCCTGCTCCCCATGTTCCGGCACATCAAGGATCAGAAGCCCATCAGGGGTGACGATGGTCCCATCGGGCTCATCATGACGCCGACGCGCGAGTTGGCAGTGCAAATCCACCGCGACTGCAAACCGTTCCTCAAACCCATGGGCATGCGTGCCGTTTGCGCCTACGGCGGCGCGCCCATCAAGGACCAAATTGCTGACCTCAAGCGCGGTGCGGAAATTGTCGTCTGCACGCCGGGACGCATGATCGACCTGCTTGGTGCGAACCAGGGGCGAGTGACCAATTTGCGCCGTGTGTCCTATGTCGTCCTCGACGAAGCGGATCGAATGTTTGACATGGGTTTCGAACCTCAGGTCATGAAGATTTTTGCCAACATGCGCCCCGATCGCCAGACCATCTTGTTCTCCGCGACAATGCCAAGGATCATCGATTCTCTGACCAAAAAGGTCCTCAAGTCGCCGGTGGAGGTCACGGTTGGCGGTCGCAGTGTCGTTGCCCCTGAGATTACGCAAAAGGTCGAAGTGCTCGATGAGGGCGACAAGTTCTTCCATCTGCTTGGTCTTCTCGGCGAACTTTACGAGGAAGACGAGGACGCTAGGAGTCTCATCTTTGTTGAACGCCAAGAAAAGGCAGATGACCTGCTCAAGGAGCTCATGACCAAGGGCTACCCGTGCATGTCTATCCACGGCGGCAAGGACCAAGTGGACCGAGACTCGACCATTTCCGACTTCAAGAAGGGCATTGTCCCCATTCTCATCGCGACGTCTGTCGCCGCAAGAGGTCTGGACGTGAAGCAGCTGAAGCTGGTCGTCAACTACGATGCCCCCAATCATCTCGAGGACTATGTCCACCGTGCTGGGCGTACCGGTCGCGCAGGGAACAAGGGAACGGCAGTCACATACATCACCAGTGAGCAGGAGAACTGCGCCCCCGGCATCGCCAAGGCCCTCGAGCAGAGCGGCCAGCCGGTGCCAGAACGGCTCAACGAGATGCGCAAGGCCCACCGCGACAAGGTCAAGGCTGGCAAGGCCAAAGACACTTCCGGCTTTGGCGGCAAGGGCCTCGACCGACTCGACGCGGAGCGTGAGGCGGCGCGGTTGCGCGAGCGCAAGACGCACAAGGCCGAGGGCGACGACGACGACGAAAAGGAGGAAAAGCCGGCGGTCAAGGAGAAGGAAGAGGAGAAGCCGGCCGTGTCGATGATCCAGGCGGCCACGTCTGCCATCATGGCGCGAAGCACGGCGAAGCCCGACGGCGACGCCAAGGACAAGGAGTCGGCGCAGGCCACGGGCCCCGGCGGCAAGCCCCTCGACAAGGTCAGCGCGGCCATCAGCGCCATCAACCAGCGCCTCGGCAAGGCGGGCCAGCTGCGCTCCGGCCAGCCCATCGACAACAAGGGCCCCGACGCCGGCGCGTACCACGCCACGCTCGAGATCAACGATTTCCCGCAAAAGGCGAGGTGGGCCGTCACGAACAGGACCAACGTCGCCAAGATTCTCGAGGCAACGGGCGTGTCCATCACGACCAAGGGCACCTTTTACCCGGCAGGTAAGGACGTGCCGGCGGGCGCCGACCCGAAGCTGTACATTCTCGTCGAGGGCGACACGGAAGTCGTAGTCGGTGCGGCCATGACCGAGCTTACCAGACTGCTCAGCGAGGGCGCGGTGGCGGCGGATACTGCGGACCGTCGTGCACCAGCGTCGGGACGCTACAACGTTGTGTAAAAGCCAGGACTTGTTACTGTGTGGCGCTTTTTTCTTGGAGGGCGTTTTACGGGATACCAGACCGGCAATAACACAATGCAACAGGTTATTCATGTGCGATGAGTGCATTTTCCAGTGACGCAGTGCCACGGCGACAACAGTCCAACGTTGACAGTGGGTGGAGGTTGCAAATGCTCCAGCCTTTAGGCGTCGTGACGGCCCATGAAGCACAGAGCCGCCAGTCATCCTGTCCAAGCTGCACAGCATTCACTCACAGATCCCGATTGATGTTAGCAATCCTTGCATATACAGGAGCAATACTACGCTTCCAAGGTGTAAATGGGGGGGTCCCACGTCCATGAGGGGATGGAGGAGAGAAATAAAAACCAAGATCACCGCTTCGTAAATGCCACAACAGGACAAAGAGGCCGCTTCCTGCCCAAGGCGCTCTTGTCCATAAACCGCCGACGCCAAGCAAGCACACTTCGCAAATGCAGAAGAAAAAGAATCGAAATGCCCAGTCATATACGCCCGAGTCACCAGGGAAGCCTACCCTCACCTCGCGAATCCTCAGTTGTAGTCTCGCGCCACGGTCGCCGCGTCCGCAGCCCGATGCTGCCTCTCCTCGGCGCTAAGCTGGTTGAGGGTATCATTGCGCGTCTGTTTCTTCTGGGCGTTGAGCTGCGCGCCGAGCTTGCCCGTTGGTTTGCTGGCGGCTTTGGCACGGGCCTATTGTAGGAGGGGAAGAGTCCCCCGTCTGTCAGTGTCTCGTTCAATTCGGCGGGGCCGCTTGTAAGATGGGGTGGGATATGTTATGTGTGTACGCACCTCGGCTGCCTCGGCGGCGCGCTGGCGCTGGTCATCGCGACCGGCGGTGGAGGCTTCGGGGCCGCCGCCGCCGAGGGTGCGCGGCGGGCCGCCGACCTTGGGGACCGGGGCGGTCTGGCGCTGGGGAGGTGCGGTGCCGAGAGGTCGACCGGGAGAAGCGAAGTTTTCAGGCTTCTCTTTGCCGCAGACGGATCCCATCGTGGTCGGGTGGAGAGGGGTCTTTTCGGTGCGTGAGGGGGATCTGGTGGTTGACGAGGCTGAGCGAGGTTGAGGGTTGAGGGTTGAGGGTATCGTGAGAGGTGCTTGTTAGTTTGCAGTCGCAGGCGTGATGTCACTGTGGTCGCAAATCGCCAGCAGCAAGTCGCAATTGATAGTTAGTGTACGAATGGGAGTGGCGGTTGAGTAAAGATGGGATGAAGTTGTGGTCAGAAAGCGCCATGTGAAATAGCAAGGCTCTACGAACCGAGGACATCGCCCGCAATCAGCCACTTGGAGGGGACGCGCAAGTTCCGGCGAAGCTGCCAAGAACGACCTCCTAAGCCTCCTTCCTTGGCCACGAATGGGTGGTGACAATTGGGGGGGTTGTGCAGGCACGGGCCACCAACCAGCCTGGTTGGTCCCTGCCATGCGTGCCACTGAAGGAGGGGTCGTTACTAAGGCAGGCTCGATCTGGCAGTCGCTGACCGATAAGCATCATAGGCAGGCACGATATGATAGATGCACCCAAAAAATGATTCCGACAGTCGTGTGCTCGCTGGACTGACAGCAGCAGCATCTCTCGGTTCACGCATGACCCCATACCAGCCCTCTGCCACAAGCAGCCTGCAAGGTGTTCACTTTGCGTCTCAAGTACTTTGTTTGCCTCTGAAGTACTTTGACAATTTCCCTCAGAAAGATACATCGCCAGCGACTGCGGGCCTTCGATTTACACACACATACCTTACCCACCTAGACACCGCACTCCTCATGCCTCTGGCTGCCAGGTTCTACATCGACCCCTCCCCACCCCTCCAAAGCGCCTACAAAGTGTGAATTTCCCATTGATCATAGGGCAATGGCATCCTCGTACCTGAACGGGCGAACCAACTTTCAGGGGCGTTGCAGCCACCAGGCTTTATGCGCAGCGCCATCTTCGGGCTAAACTTTTGTCGGTGGGTTGGGGGCTGCACTCATTGACTTTCATCTGCGTCTCTCTCGAGATATTGGGGCAGACATTTGACGGAGGCGGAACGGTGTGACCTTTGTTTGGGTGGGCTTTCGGAGCTTGCTTGTCCAAGTGATGTCGAGCTCCGAATCCATGGACGCAGAGGACATAAAGGGAGCGCGTCCTTCTCACCAACCCGGAGCGTTTCTGGCATCAAAGACAGGCAACCTTGGGGCCCCCGGAACAAACATTCGACAGCACGTTGACAGCAAAAAGCACTTCTTCCTCCCAAGACACCCGCCCACGTTTCGGACACTTTTGTTCCTGGCCTACCACCTCGCGCTCTCCCGAAGACCCGAACCTGCAGGCAATACCTACTTGCCGCAGCCTGCAGTCTCGGCTAGAGAGATCTTTGAACCGGCGACGTCGAGTCCCATGGTTACGAGCCCACTCATTCGCCGCCCTACTCCTCTGAGCACTTTGCTGCTGGTCCCTCTGCTGGCCCCTCTGCTGGTCCCTCATAAGGCCTTAGCATCTGAGTTGGCACCCTAGCCCCGAAGTCAAGTCGTTGATTTTCTCTCGACAATTCCGTGTCCTGGGTACTTGTTGCACACGCACGGCAAGCTCCCACTCGGAGGTACCCACTACATTGCACGGCATTACGTCGACAGGGGTCCTACTGCAACTTCAACTCGTTAGCCCCGCCTCTCTTCTCATCGCGCAAGCCATCCGGGTTCTCACTGACCTCTCTTCTTGGCAGGCCCTCCGCGCCCACACCCGCGTCCGCGCCCACGCCTACCCACGCAAAGGCAACGGCAGGCGCTCATCAGCCACTTGCCTGTCCACCGCACTGCGTTGTCGCTTCCAACGGAGCACACGGCGGTCACGGTGACGGCCCACGGTCGGGGTGTATTATTTCCCTCTGCCCACTGGACTTCTCCTGCCCCCTCGGTCCCGTCCCTGATCACCACCTTAGGGTCAGACGGCCACCAATTTCTTCCTTCGTCCGCCCGTTGCGGATCGCTGTCTTGAAACCGGACCCTTTCCTCTCGATCCCCCATCCGGAATTTCCCACCAGAGAGCATCTCTTACCACTTGCTTTCTCAATATCCATTCTTCTCAGCACTGTCTGACCATCCATCTGTGCCCTGTGGAAGATCTTCCCAGGCCACCCCCTCCCCTCGGATATCTCTGATATCTTCTACTCCCAAGTGGCCCTCTACCGCCTCTGAGCACCAGCTCGACGCATCTCCGCCATGGACGATTCCTATGGCATTGACATGGAAGACTTTACGGCTTCCGAGCAGTTGAACTTTGAAATGTTCACCGAGCTCGACCCGACGCCCAGCTTTACCCAGGCCTCTGAAAGCCACAACCACTTCTATCATGGCTCTGGCACCTCCCACGATGACACATGCATTGATCCCAATGCCAGCTTCATGTTCTCCTCTCGCTTGGACAATGATGCGCTCATCTCCCAGCCGTCTGCTCCCCCTCCTCGGTCAGCCCCCTCAGCAGCAGCAGCAACAGCAGCCGCAGCAGCAGCCGCGTCTCGCCCTCGCCCTCGCCAGTCTTCCATGCCCACGGAGACCAACTCGAACGCCAACAACGACTTTGACTTCCATGGCTTCCAGTGGACCAATGCAGCGGCTGCGAGCTTCAACACTCTGTCTGACCCCAACTACGACCTCCTCCCCAATGCGACGGACGAGGCTGCTGCCTCGCCCAAGGACGCGTGTGCTGCCGAGTGCACCAAGCCCGACTGTGAAGATATCTGCGAGGACCCGGACTGCGAAGTCGACTCCGAGGCCTGCGCTGACGACTGCGCTGTCGACTGCGCTGTCGACTGCGAAAGCGCCTGCGACGACGAAGAATGCCGAAAGGCCGAGTGTCCTGACCAGTGCGACGAGGAAGCCTGCAACCCCGTCACGCGTTGCACAGAGGATCACTGTTCAGACAAAGAAGAAGCTGCACCTGATGATGCGTCTGCTGCTGCTGCCAAAATCCTCGAAGATTTGCAAAATCCTCCCGTCGTCCGGCAACAGCGCCGTCAGCCGCAGCATCCACAATATATGCAACTGCAACAGCAACACCGGCAACAGCAACACCTGCAACTGCAACAGATGCAACAGCAACAGATGCGACAACAGATGCAACAGCAGTTGCAACCACAACAGCAGGAACAGTACCTTTACACACATGGCATGAATTTTGCCTCCCAGCAGACGCTTCAGTCCCCAGCTCTCCAATCCTCGCAAATTCCTTCTTCTCGCCCAGAAGATGGGATGACCTTTTCCCAGATGGACTTGAGTTCCGTCTCTTTCGAGCAGGCCGCGCCACAGGTCGACATGATGGGCAGGTTTATCGATACTATGCCTCTGAACCCGACCATTGATCCTTTCTTCGAGCATATATACCAGTGTCACGACCCAAATCAACCCCAGTGCGTCGAGCCATGCGTGCTCAGCACCTTTCCCACGCAGTACGCACAATGCCCGTTTCCCCAATGGCCCCAAGACCATCTGAATCAGAATGCGTTCTATCAAGGAGACCACAGCCCGACCACGCAGAATACCAAATGCAACACCAAGTTCCGAACGGCTTCGCAGCTGGTCGCACACTTCAACGAACAACATCGGCCAGCCCTGGCTGCCACAAACCACACGTTCGCTATCCCACAATACAACATGCATCACCCGAGCCCGGCTCCCGTGACCCAGACAATCAAGGGCTTGACTTTTCGTCGGGG
Organism: Verticillium nonalfalfae; assembly: GCF_003724135.2. Lineage (NCBI taxonomy): Eukaryota > Fungi > Ascomycota > Sordariomycetes > Glomerellales > Plectosphaerellaceae > Verticillium > Verticillium nonalfalfae. Next base: position 13,616 of record NW_021167426.1, on the reverse strand, counting down.
AACAGGCCACCTCAACGGCTCCCCTACATTGATGCAGCGACCGCTGTCTGCCATGACAGCCTCGTCCACCCTGACAGGTGATAGCGCCCAAATCAGCACTCCAGTGACACCTGCATCCGAAAGCTTCAGTCGCGCGGGCAACCAGTGTCGCTGGTTTACTCATGGTCAGGTCTGCGGATTGACATTCAGGGATGAAGCAGACCTTCATCAGCATGTCCGCGATCATCACACCGCACCCTTGAACAAGGAGTTCGGTGGATTTCCCTGCCACTGGGAAAATTGCATCCGCGTAACGAAGTGCAACGCCGGCCACTTTAGTCAAAAGTCCAAGCTTGACCGCCATCTACAGGTCCACACCGGCTGTAAGCACAACTCTGCCGTCCGCATCATGACCACCGTGACCACATGGATTAACTTGTTATATAGACAAACCTGTTAAGTGCTCGGTTTGTAACCTTAGTCTTTCCGCCAAGCAGTCGCTAGACCAGCACATGCGTATACACACTGGCGATGAGCCATGGGTCTGTACTTGGGCTGGTTGCGGTGCATCCTTCAAGCAACAGAGTGCTCTCAGTAAGTCTTGCAGCGAATACTCGTCAATGACACGATGAAGCTAACTTGTTCTCTACAGCAATGCACACAAGGACACATACCGGCCTCAAGCCCCTTGCCTGCAATATATGCGGGAGAACCTTCAGCGAGTCGTCCAACCTGTCTAAGCACAGACGCACTCACAATTTGAAAGGTGATCATGTCTGCGACATATGTGGCAAAGACTTTCGGCGCCTCGATCAGCTGCGCCGACACATCAAAACTAAGCATAAGACTGACGATGGGAGCGGTATGGCTATGGCCAAAGCTGATAGTGATCAGTCAGGGCTTGACCTAACCTTCCAGTCAAGTCCTCAGTTTGACGCCCTCGACGCAATGCTCCAGGGACTCCCTAAGCTTGAGAATAGTCCTCTCTGATGACTGACGAAGTTGACGACAAGCAGAGATGCGGTGTTCCTCATGATGTTGTTTCCTTTTTTTTGGTTTCTTTCAAGTCTCGGGGCAGGAAAACGGTCGGCAATGATCGCGGCGTTACGGCTTGGCTGAGTCGCTTTGGGTGGGTGGGCGGTCTGCCTGTGATTTCTGGTGTTCGATACCCCGCGGAAACGGAGTTCGGGGGCGGGGCACTGGTTTGGTCAATCTTGTCTTTTCCATTCTGTCTTCCCCACTCTGACTGCGATTGCAGTCGAGTGTTGTTTTGGGGTTATCAAGCATCTATACGGGGAAGGGCGATGCACCTGTGGTGGCAAACCGCCTAAGGCTCGCTGGCCCATTGTTCGGTGACTGCTCACGCGGTCTTGCTTGGTGTTTTTTTGGGGCTCTGGTTTTAAAAAGGTTGACGCACCTATCATGAACAGTCTCTTGCAGTCTGGTCATCTGAATTGAATCACCATGAAACATGCTTGTGTTTGCACTCTTTACTGCAATGGTCCTAAGTGACTTGAGCGTCTGTGACCGCGACATGGCCAACAATCCCACCTCTTTACTTGGCATTTGCAAGCCGGAGGGAGACTGTGCCGCAATGCTGTATGTTCCCCCTCTGATCTGACATAACATTATAGAAACTGGTCAAGATTCGCATCGCAAGGTCCGCACGTGTAATTTTTACATGGGTAAGGCTTTACTTGGGCATGTCGTTCCTGACTGTCATCACCTTGCTGATGGGAACCCAGATTACCTGACTTGTACGGGAGACACGGGGGAGGGACAGGATAATAGGACTCATCATCATACTCTGGGGCAACCGAATGTTGGTCGTGAGACATGCCAGCAGCGGGGGGCTCAGTCGGCGTCTTGGAACTTTTCCGATCAGCGCAGACAGCTTCGACCCCCTCCCCCCCTTTTTTTTTCGAGGGCGCTGGCGGTCATGCCCCTCGGTAACTGTGCTGTCATGGCTTGCACGGTATGGTCGACGAGGTGGGCTGCGATTCCTTTAGCGTAGAGTGAATTTACTGTGGGAAGGGGATGTCATGTCGAATAGGGTTCAGGGGATTCGTTTTCCTGACGAGCATTGTTGGGGACAGAGGACGGGGGCGCTGGCGAAGCAAGACGAGACAGACAGGGTTACGAAGCTGGGAGAGTGGGTCTCCGCATGCGTTAGATGATCGGCCTCTGTCCTCGGTCGTTGCCTGCACGAAAAGTGAGGCTGTCGAATGGGTCGGGAATCGGGATGCATCGTGGGTTTGGCAAGACGGAGGAGAGGAACACGCGGACGCGTGTGGTCGGGGGTGGAAGACCGGCGCTTTGCTCGGAGTCGGGGTCGTATCCGGGAGTTTGGGACGCCAACTTTTGCTTACCGGTCTCCTTCTGGGTTTGTTTTTGCATCCTTTGTGGCGTCGAGAGTTCTCCTTGGCAGTGAACGGCGACCGACAACTCTGTCGTGCAGTGACAGGGCAGTGCGTCGGGCGTTGTTCCCAGCTCCTTGGTGTCTCAACCGCTCAACTGGTTTCGGGGAATTGTCCATGTGATTTGGGTTGCACGTCGTTCCTAGGCTTGGGGGACAGACATGGGCAAGGGCTTTGAGTGTAGATGCTCCAGTTCATGTGATCAATGATGTTAATCTGCTTTGGATCCTGTGCTGGTATCACCCCTCTTGAAAATGAATTTCCCGTATGATGAGAGCAGAAAACATACAGAACTGCCCCCAAATTATGAAGAGATTTTGACACTTGTTCGGGTATTTTTTTCTTCTTCTGTATTTGTGTGATCTTCAGAAGCTTTTGAGAAAGCCAATGCCTCGTACTGCAACAAGAACCCTATAGAGCTCTCATTAAGAACTATGCGGCCCGTGCAAAGGGCCGAATGAAATTCGTTGTTCGGAACATCGCGGAAATGTTGAGCTGGCAGGCAGGCGAAGTTGCTCGGACTCGGCTGCCCTTTGGGAGGACGGTGCTCGGGGGCGGTCGTTGAGGCTTTCAAGATTCAAACTGTAAAGACACCAAATTACTCCAGACATGTTTTCCCTGAATCGGCGCCCCACGCCTCGTCTATCCTGACTTGGCCAAAACAAATCATCGTTCCGCCTTTTGTCGCGCATTTGAGTATTGCCGTCTCATGCTGGGCGAGGGTTGAAATTCGATGACTATGCGAGGACACCTGACCTCACTTGCGTGTGCTTCGAATAGTGAGTGAGCCTCATCTACCCATGCAGCTGTAGTCTGGTTAGCCCTACCCGTCTGGAGAATACTAAGGCTGACGGAAGGCAAGACTGTATATTTCGTCGGTAAGCTAGGCAAACACATGAATCGTTAGACAGTATGGTTCTCTACGGCATGCGTCAGGCAACTGCTCAATGCCCGCAGCATCCTTTGAGGGGGGTGGATATAGCACACAAGGAACAGAAGCTGGCTGCTCTGAGTTTCATCTGAAACGTGGCTTTCCGCCTCCTCCAACTGGAAGTACCGTCTTGTGTGCAATGTCACTTGAACTGCCTGCCTGGAGAAGGTACAAGGGATACTTGTCATCCAACGTTCCTCACACTCCAACACCCCATGCACACGATGTGGCGCAGATAGTCCTTCTCCCCAGAATGTCCACAATAGGGAATACGAGACGTTTAGGTTGCATGTCACATCGGGAGGCACCGGCTATGTTCGATGGTGTCCGCTGGAGCAGATTCAAGCCCGCACAAGCTCTTGACCACGGCGTAGAGAGCGCGGAACGAGCGAGTTGCGGCCTCGTTTGAACAACGATACGATTAGGAAACGAAGAGAGATATGTAGATAATTTTTCTACTCTCCCCCCTTTTTTAGAAAAAGCAAATGAAGAAAACGACTGCAAATACCTGCGGTGTTCATGGCTGGTCTCGTACATGCCCTTGAGCGTCCGACACGGCGTAGGAAAGGGGGAAAGAACGACACTAGCTTGAACGCAAACGATACCTTTCACGGCCTTGAAATGGCTCATACTGAATCTCTCCTGAGGCCTGCAACTTAACTAAAACCCGTTAGGGACGCCGTCTTGTCACGTAATGACAAGGCAGGCTCCACGGGGGACGTGTATGGTGCACGATGCCTGGTGACAATGCAGCCACCTTCCGCGGAATGCGAGTAAAGATCCGACAAGCTAGACATGTGAATATCATAGCATCTGCTACTGCAGCTTCGCATCCGGGCCTTCTTTTCGGGGCATGACGTGCTCTTGGTCCGGAGTGTGGCCGTCACCGATGTGGACTCTTGCAAGGAAGTGCCGATATTCTGCTCATCTGCACTTTCCGCCTCACTACTTGCTTTCCCATGTTTCTCTTCTTTCTTCCTCCTCTTCCTGATGACTGCTTCTGCTGCTCTTTTTCTCCCGGACTGAGGGGCGTTATGTTGGCATCCTCGTCTGAGGGTGTTTTAATGGATAGGCAATGCTGAGGTAGCACATGGAAACGAGCCAGCAAGGAACAATTGGGTCTGCTTCGGCAGTGATTCATTTTGGGACGAGAGGCCTGCATATTGGGGAACCCGAGCTCTCACACTCGGGTGATTGACTGGTTGGACACTGGTTGGACACAGGATGCCGCAACGACTGGGGGATGGTCAGGATCGGGTTTGCAGCCTGTCGAGGCTACGCAGCATGCAGGGAGAGCTACTTGACGATGGGACCCGCTTCGACATGATCAGAACGGAAGGAAAACGCATTTCCATAAAGCTTGGATGGACTCTGGTACTGGAACAGCTCCTGATGGAGCTTGACCCATATCAAAAGTGGGTTGAGGAAAAATGGTTTGGAGGAGTCAAGTTTGGTATAAGCCCGCAGATGATGCGGCACTGACACTCAGCGAGAAGACATTCCAAGCCTCACTCATGCTCACCCTGCATCAGCAAGACGTTGATACCAGCCCAATCATGACCAGTATCGGTGTCGTGGAGGATGCGGTCAACCGTTTCTGAGGTTGAGCGATCTCAAGCAGATGTCAGTCTTCTACCTCTGAAACGCGATTGGGTAGCACATACGACCATACCTACTGGAGAATTCGGGATCCCGTCCGCTCTCCCCTAGACAAGCCAGTAAGGGTCGGACTAGTAGTTGGGTGGGTGACCACCAGCGAATCCCTGATGTTGTATGTTTTTTCTTGTTCTGTTAGTATTTTTGGAATCGGTCGCTACAGGGCGCCTTGGAGGGATGCAGCACTGATTCGAGGTTCTAATGGGGTGCGGCGAAGCTCGGCGACGGAGTGATGTGGGGGCGGAGGTCATGAATGCGGCCGTAAATCTCCTGAACTTTCACCTGGAGGCGAAAGCCGGGCTGATGCGTGTCTGTCATGGCATCAAATGTAGTTCCCAAATATGGGGCATAGGAAACATCGTGTGATCGTCTCAGTCATCTGCCCACGCCCCCAATGCGGTTCGCTAGACATTGAATCTGCCGAAAGGCACTCCGAATCATAATATCGCGATGTTCATTATACTTCACCTTCTAGACTTTCTTTTGTAATGCGCGTGCGCCCCCAGGAGAATTGCGCGTAGCGTTGGGAGGGTTGCTGTTGCTATCCGAACACAAGGGGGGCTTGCCAATGCTACCTCACGTTGCTTCTCCTATTGAGAGCCTCTACATTGTGTATGCCGCATGTAAAATGCGCATTTCTGTGTAGATGACAGCCTACATGACATGGTCTTGATATCGACTTCAGCATGCCTTTGTCACTCATTGGGCTTACGACGACCGATGGATTCTAAGATTTAATCTGTCTCGATGTACTTGAGAACATTTGTGTATTGAAACTTGGTTTGGCCAAGGGAATCCAGGAATAAGAGCTGGTGCATCTGTGTGCTGGTCAGCCGAGTAGGCCAGAATACCAAGTCTCACGTCAAGTTCTCTCCGTAATCCGTACTCTGGTTACTGACGATGAGCACATTTACCACCGGGCTTGTCACAGGAGTCACGATTGGACATTTTCTCAAACGAAAGCTTCCACCTTACCACAGCTTGATATGGGAATAGCCACCAAGTTTTATCACGCGGACGAATGGATTGCTTTGGCACCCCTAATACCACGCGTCACAAGCACTGGGGTTCGTTCACTCAAGCTGAGTGATGTCGCAGTACGCTGGAGTCCAGATAGTTCTGTGCTTATACCGAAGGTCGTGTTGACTACTCAAGGGCCTGACAGGCTCAGAGGCACATCGAAGCTATATTGATGTTGATGGTAAATTGTAAGATCGGATCGAAGATCTTCGTCTGTTCCGGTCATTGAGTAAGCCACCGAGATAGCGACATCATCAGTACTGCCTCCGACGACCAGATGTAGGCTATCCCTCATAAACGCAACGTGCTCTTTGTGCCCCATGAAGTGGGCAGGGTATTCCAGCCTGGTGTACAGGGAAAGTCAAGACATGTTGAGCTATGACACGCGTGTTAGGCAGTCAGGTGGACAAGAAGTCTTCCGGCAATATCACTTGGTCCCGGACATTGGATGCTTAACATAACTCATTGTCGTGTTGCAGCAGGCGATTAGTTGTGCACCGTACCTGGGTGCAACGGACTGTCATGCAGGCGAGGCAAGACATCTCTATTCGGACAACGACGTGCTGCTACCGCAAGACACCATATCCACCGTCACACATGTCGACTGAGGTCCGAAGGGGGCGTTGTGAATTTCAGAGCATCTTATTAGCTCTATGCAATGGGCGGCAGCTGTCCTGCTACCTAATCCGGGCCAGCGAGACCCGAACAAGTTTTTTTATGAGTCCTGACCCTCGAGAATCCGTTGCGCGTTGATGGGGAATAAGAAATCATTTATTTCCTCTGAACCGTGCGATGCATCGAGAAATCGGAGTCCCCCTTGCCAAAAACGTACGCCGATCATTGCCGTCCCCAGCCCTTCGTTACCCAGACACAGGCATCACGCTCAAGCAGACTGGCAGCGGTGTTAGCGGGACGCGGTCTCAACATCGTGCGGGGTTGCGGTGGCAGAGGTTCGTTCGAGACGATGTCCCCCCTTTCGCCACCCCTGGCGTGGATGATGCTCACCTTGACGGCGTACTTGCGCTGAGGGAAGTGCTGCGTCTTCTTGCGCTGCTTCTCGGTGACCCTCTCCGCGTCGGCCTTGGACAGCCTGCGGCGGATGGCACGGGTCTGCTTCGCGCGGAGGTCGAGGGGCGCGTACTTCTTGTTCTTGTAGAAAAGGCGGAGCTGGTGGCGTTGCTTGGCGTTGATGACGGTCAGGACGCGAGCGATGGACTTGCGGATGTCGCCACTATATTGCGAGCCGTGGTCAGCGATGAGTTCCCTCGTGCGGTATTGCCTGCCTCCGTGGGAGGAGTACCGTCCCTGGAGAGAGAGCAAAACTGGAGGGAAAGGGCGGAGCGTACATCTTGTTGAGCTTGGAGCCGGAAGAGGTGATCTTCTGGATGCGAAGCTGGCCGAGCTCAGTCTTGAGCTCGCCGAGCTGCTTCGTCAGGTCCTCCTTGTTCTTTCCCCACAGCTGGGCGGCCTTAACCTTGGATGTCGACTGGTTCATTCTCGTTAGCGAAAAAGGGTCCCTCTGAACGCTCGCGAGTTATGTGCAATGTGTATGTGTGTGTGTGCGTGGTGGTCTTTGGGTATTTTTTTTTTCTCTCGCCCTTCAAGATTTGGGGACAGGCGCGGGGCGAATCGTGAAATCGAGGATTGCGGGTTCGGCAGGAAAGTCGATCGAGAAGAGTTCGCGGGTCGGGTGGAATTGTGGAAATCTGCTTCAACAGCAAGGCAACGGACTTACCATCTTGGCCAGAGACACGGATTGATCACTGAAGGACGGGGGTTAGTGGTGAGTCTCGTGATGTCGGGAACTGGTCGTCGTCAAGGCTGGCAAGGCAAGTCTGAAGTCGGAGTCTGGCGAAAAGAGATTTTGCCCTGCCCTAATTGTGCGCTGCGGGTCGGTGCGGTCGGTACGTACTGCAGGGTGTGCGTGTCTGAGTGGGCGGTTGTGGTGCCGGGGTTTACGCGGGTTCCACATGAAGGCGTCACGTGTCTGAGGCTGGTGACGGCAGATCTCGACGTGGCCTTAGGTAATCATTAAAGACGCACGGTCCATGTGAACGACGCACCCTGCCTCGGACCCGGAGGCGGCCAACACCAGACGTCAATGATCTGGCTTAGCCTTTGGCCACTTGGAACCCTCACATACGTATACAGGCATCATCATGGCAGCGAACTCTGGAAATACGGGCTGGGCCCAACTACGTCAGCAGGCGCGAAGTCTGGAGAGCCAGGTTTGTCGGGCATGCTCCTCTGTGTGCTGGTCCTGTCCACTGACGCCGATCAGACCGAGACACTATTCCACACCTATTCCCAGTTCTCGACGGTATCGAACATCCCGCCCAAGCCGACAGAAGACGAACGAACGACCGAGGCGAAGCTGCAAGATGTGCTCGAAAAGGTCCGTCGCGCAGCGCATGCTTTCCAGCGGGGCGAGCTCACCAAACTAACCTCCATCATGAACAGCGCGAATCTGTCGTCTCCCAGCTGACCCGCCTCCTCGAGTCGGACCCGACCCTCACCTCCTCGGCCCTGAAGCAGAACAACCTCTCGCTCCTGCGCGACAAGCTCGCCGACCACAAACGCGACCTCGTGCGCCTCCGGGCGACCCTCTCGCAGGCGCGCGACCGCGCCAACCTCCTGACCAACGTCCGCTCCGACATTGACGAGTACAACCGCGCCAAGCAGCAGCAGGACCCCGGCGCCGCCGAGGCCGAGTACATGCTCGCCGAGCGCTCGCGCATCGACAACAGCAACTCGATGGCCGACAGCGTCCTGAGCCAGGCCTACGCCGTGCAGGACAGCTTCAACCTGCAGAGGGAGAGCCTCGCGAGCATCAACCGCAGGATCACGCTCGCCGCGAGCCAGGTGCCCGGGATCAACTCGCTCATCGGGCGGATATCGGCCAAGAAGCGACGGGACGGCATCATCATGGGGGCGTTCATCGCTTTTTGCTTCCTGTGCTTCTGGTTCTTCCTCTGAAGGGACACGAGAAGGGAGGGGAGGGGGGTTTCCCTTTTCTCCCCTGGCGCGCGTTGTAGATCTGGTTGTAATGAGCAAGTATGCAGCTGCTTTGGTGCTTTTGGAAGGGGAAAAGACTATAGCATGTTGGGACCGGGGTCAAGGGTTTGCGAGGGCGTTGGGTGTTTTCGGTTTCAATACACACACAGAGAGACACACATCCTGGATGTTTCATGCGTGTTTCCTTTTTTACTCATTTGACAGTGTTGTACAAGTATGCTAGGTACATTGCGGGAGGGAAAAGATGGGGGAGGGGAAAAGATGGAAGGGGGTATATCTATCTACCAGCCAACAGAAACAGCCGGCCAGGGCCAGGCATTGATGAGGTATTGATGAGATCTGGCGCGTTGTTACACTCGAATAAGGACATGATGGCCCGCCCGTTAGATCTGCCCCGCCGCCTTGAGGGCGCGCAGGTCCTGGCGGTCCCGCTCCATCTCGTTGAGGACGGTCCTCGCGCTCTTGACGAGGCTCGCCAGCTCGTCGGGCGTGGCGGCGGCGCTGGCGGCCCAGCGGACGCGGCACAGGTGGTCGACGAGGTAGACGTAGCCGACCTTGCTGTTGAGCAGGCCGATGGACTCGCTGATCTCGGGGGTGACGGCGCGGCGCACGAGAAAGTAGCGGCCCCATTCGGAGGCGGCGAGGCGGCGGCGCAGGCCGCCCATGAAGAGGCTGACGAGCCAGGCCTTGAGCGTGTTGTCCTCCATGTTGAGGCGCACGAGCTGCAGGCGGTCGCCGCCGGCGTCGGCGAGCAGGGCGTGGAGGGCGGGGTTGGCGGCGGGGGCGAGGAACGAGTCGGTCTGGTCCTCGGCCCAGCGGCCCTGGAACAGGGCGACGATGGACGTCTTGCCGTGCAGGACGTTGGTCGTGGCGCGGAAGCGGCCGTGCTCGGGGTTGAGGGTGTCGCCGACAAAGTTGGGGAAGAAGAGGGAGACTTCGGCTTTGAAGGGGCGCGGCGGCGCGAGGAAGGACTTGCCGTTGTCGAACTTGAGGTTGCTCCAGTCGCGAAAGTAGGGGCGGGCCATCTGCGCTTTTCTGTGTGTGTGTGTCTCTCTCGTCAGTAGGCTGAATGAAAGAAGAAGAAAGAAGAAGAAGGTCGGGCTTGGAGGTGCAGGGCAACGGAGTGGACGTACAGCTGCCGGCGACGGGCGAGGTGCTTGTCGTAGTTGACAAAGTCATCGCGGCGTTCCTTGATGGTGCGCGGGTCGTAGCCAGAGTTGTCGTTGGGGTGAGGAGGGCCTGGCATGCCGATGGGACGAGGCAGAGGCTCGGGTGTGAACTTGTCGAGACGGGCGCCATAGGAACGAGGGGCTTTGATGGCGGCACCGGGAAGCTCTGGCTTGGGCTTTTGCAGGGGGACGGTGCCCACCGGCGCAGACGGCGATGAGGGCGTTGGAGGTAACGGCGCAGGCTTCTCGGCGAGGCGGCGGGCGGAGGTCGTGAAGAGGCGCTGCTGCCATTGGCAGAGGGAGCAAGCGACGAAGCGCCGCGGGTTCGCGAGTCGGGAAGCCATGGTAGGCGTCGCGATGGGGAAGGTAGATGGATGACGGGCTACGAGCGCTTCGAGCTTTGAGCTTCGAGCAATCAAGCGTCGTTTGCTTGGGTGCGTGGGAGGAATGGGACGTTGCGTAGCGCTGGGATTTTCGGCAGAAAATTGGGGTGCACTACAGGAGCCAACTGGCTACTCTTTCTGTTCTATCAGTCACCGAGCTACGCCTATGGTCACATCGCTACACAGCAAGACAACACAGTGTTCGCGATAGGGGACCTCAAGATGCTTTCCCAGTTGAGCAACGAATCTATCAGGGCCAAGTCTTCCGAACGTGCCCTCAGCCGATGTACGATGTGGCAGGTCAGCAGGGGAGGGCCGGCTCCGGGCGGGTGCCGGGCGGCGGGGGTGGAGATTGGTGAAGGCCGACGGAGGCCGCGCGCTGCTGTAGTGTGCCGTACATTCCAGGTGTTGGGAGGCGAGGTAGGGCCAGACCAAGCCAGAGATGAGAAGTGCATTGAACGTATTTGCATCAGTCATGGCGAAGTTTCTGCTTCTGAGAATGAATCCATGTGAGTTTTCAGGAAGACATGGCCCAAGTTTCGAGATGAAGACATCAAGGTTAAGACATCAAGATCAAGCATCAAGCATCAGGCATCAAGGTCAAGGTCAAGATCAAGCATCAAGGTCAAGACGTCACGATCAAACATCATTCACCTCATCGTCCACTCGAGCATACCGCAGTCCCGCTACAAGTACGCGGGGGCGCCCTGGCGCTACCAGGAAGTGGATGCGGAGAAAGGCGCTGCCAAAGGGTAAAGCCGAGGGCCTCTTCGTCTTCCCCGCCAGACTGTAGCGGGCATGACACAATGGGTCTCATGTGGTCCGAGTCCGAGTCGACCGCCAACACCGCGGATAGCCGCATCCTCGAGACACCGAACCCCCCCCCCCTCCCCTTCGGCCTTGAGAAGGAGGATAGGTCCTCTCTCCTGCCTTTTGTTGTTCGACCTTGAAGGAAAGAAAAAATCAATCGTCTTGCTCGTTGCTGTTTGTCCTCCTTGCCATTGAGATTCCTCGTCAACAGCATCAACCGCCAACATGTTCCTGTCCAAGTCTATGAGGACGCGGTGGAGCGCCTCCAAAAGCGTCGCCCGTCTGGCTGTGGCAAGCAGAGCCGGCCTCTACCCCTCCTCCTCCAACACATCGTCTTCGCCGTCGACGAGGCCCTTCCACAGCTCTCGACCGCTGCGCGTTGTCAAGCCTGTGCTGCTGGCCGACATTGGCGAGGGTATGTTGCCCTAAGCCTACCTACCTCCTTGCAGGCATCTACTGACTTGGCCACACTGCAGGTATCGTCGAGTGCGAGGTCATCCAGTGGTTCGTCGAGCCCGGCGCGCGCGTCGAGGAATTCTCCCCTCTGTGCGAGGTCCAGAGCGACAAGGCCTCGGTCGAGATCACGAGCCGTTTCTCCGGCGTCGTCAAGAAGCTGTACTATGAGGCTGGCGACATGGCCAAGGTCGGCAAGGCCTTTGTCGACATTGACATCCAGGGCGGCGCCAAACAGGAAGACCTCGACACGCTGATCGCTCCCGAGGCCGTCGAAGAGAGGCCGACGCCGAGCGAGCCTCAGCCAGACTCAGCATCTGCGCCCGCGCCGGCAGCAGCAGCAGCAGCAGCAGCAGCAGTAGCAGCAGCAGCAACAGCAACACAAGCACATACGGCGGCACCAGAGGCTCCGCCATCCACGTCACCAGCCTCAGAAACCCCAAAGCCAAAGGGCAAGTGCGCCGCGCTCGCGACGCCCGCCGTCCGACACTTGTCCAAGGAGCTCAAGATCGACATAGCCGAGATTGACGGCACTGGCCGCGACGGCAGGGTGCTCAAGGAAGACATTTACAAGTTTGTCAAGACGCGTGAAGCCACGCCAGCAGCAGCACCTCCATCACCATCACCATCACCACCAGCAACGCCCAGCAGCGCCCCCTCGGCGCCCCTCGTCGAGACCCGCGTCCCGCTGACGAACACGCAACACCAAATGTTCAAGTCGATGACGCGGTCCCTCGCGATCCCGCACTTCCTCTACGCCGACGAGGTCGACTTTACGTCGCTCGTCGAGCTCCGCACCCGGCTCAACCGCGTCCTCTCGACGCAGCCGCAGCACCAGGACCCGCACGTGGCCAAGCTCTCCTACCTGCCCTTCATCATCAAGGCCGTCTCGCTGACGCTGCACCAATACCCCGTGCTCAACGCGCGCGTCGACCACGCGGCCGACGCGGCGCAGAAGCCCGCCCTCGTCCTGCGGCCGCAGCACAACATCGGCATCGCCATGGACACGCCCTCGGGCCTCCTCGTGCCCGTCATCAAGGACGTCGCCAACCGCACGCTCCTCTCCATCGCCGCCGAGCTCGCCCGCCTCCAGGGCCTCGCCCTCGCCGGCCGCCTGCCCCCCGCCGACATGACGGGCGGCACCATCACCGTCTCCAACATTGGCAACATTGGCGGCACCTACCTCTCGCCCGTCATTGTCGAGCGCGAGGTCGCCATCCTCGGCATCGGCCGCATGCGGCCCGTCCCCGCCTTTGACGACGCCGGCCAGATTGTCAAGAAGCACGTCTCCAACTTTAGCTGGTGCGCTGACCATCGCGTCGTGGACGGCGCCACCATGGCCCGCGCTGCCGAGGTCGTGCGCCGCCTGGTCGAGGAGCCCGACGTCATGGTCATGCACCTGAGGTAGAGGGCTCTTTTCCCCGTCAATGCGGTTCGTCGGGCTCGTGCTTGCTCGCCTTCTCCACGCGGGTGTTTCGCCAGAGACAGATGTGTTGCTTTGTTTTCTTGCTCCACCAAATGCTGCGCGAGAGAAGAGTGAGAGAGAGAGGTAGAGAGACAAGAGGCGAAAAAAACAAAAAGCCAGGCCAGTGCGAGAGCAGACGTCCTGTCGTTTTGCCTGCGAGAGACCAAGAGGAGAACCACCATGTGGCGCGTTCGACTGTGCATGTGCTTGTGTGCACGCATGTGTGGTGTGTGTCGGCGTCACACCCACCTGTCTGGGGCGCCCGAGGCGGGGAAGGGCGGAGGGGGGGGGGGGGGGGGTCGGGCGAACGAAAGAGTG